>NC_056627.2:37500-337500 GCF_002870075.4 Lactuca sativa | reverse complement strand
TAGTCGCTGCTATAGCTGCAGTGGCCGCAGCAACAGCAGCCTCAGAAAGGCAGCGTACTTCTCATCAAATGTCTCTATCAGCATGGTCTTGATAGACCCAAACATCTCTGGTATCTCTGCCCTGATGGCCGCAGCCACCTCCTCCTGGATGATCCTACAGATCTCCTCATCACTCGTACCACTGCCCCCTGGTGTGTGGCATGTCCCAACCATGATCTCCCTCTCTCTGAAATACAACACAAGAATAAATATCAGGGACTCGCTCGAGTACGCTCACACTTGAATACTCCACCCTACTTGTCCCTTGGTACTCCAAGGATTCTCACTTGAGCTGTGCACTGACTCGGTGTCTTCAGTAGTACGGGCCCAATACTATTGTTCACACTGCATCAGCATTCACCCCAAGTCCTCCTCCTAGAGTCCCAAATCCCAAGTACTCTATTCTCTCTAATCATATGATACTCGCTAGCAGATCTCTCATAATCCACTCGCTGCTACATAAACACTCTGAAGTATCCCTAGCAGCGAGACTCCTAGACCCAGGCATCACATATCAGGCCACTCTAGTCCTAATAAGAATACCTAGTCTACTCTAGCATGCATATCATAGCTCATCATATAACATATCATATCATATCTCATAACACTTATTGTAATGGTATTTTGGGAAATCACCGTTCGGGCGCTGGCTTTTCATACACACGACTCTGCTCTGTTTGTCTCAAAAGTTCTTCTTTTGAAAACTTATTTTATTATCGATATTTCCTCAAATCCTCAGTTTGAGTTCAGATACGCCCGAAGGTGCACCCGAATCCCTCAAACCAAGGCTCTGATACCAACTTGTAACACCGTAAAATTTTAAAACAATTTTTTGCATTTTCAAACACATTTTTACAAACTCATTCATTCATAAATGTCATAGTATCATGTCTTTGTTTCACAAAACATCTCCCAAGATCGAAATACATAAAATCCCATGTGTGTGTACGAATCAAGCTGGTGCCTTCCCGCGGTCATCACTGGTACCTGAAACACATAACACATAACACTGTAAGCATAAGCTTAGTGAGTTTCCCCAAAATACCCCATAAACACATATCAGCCACTCAAGGCGGTAACTCAGTTAACCCTTTGGTCAAGTATCTCTGTGGGACCCTCTTGGTCCCATAACTCTGTGGACCCATTGGTCCTAACTCTGTAAACTCTAAATCGTGCAATCACATATCGCAATAAATCAAAACACGTAGTATCATACAAACACACTGGCATATAGCTCTAGAATACTATGTCACACAACTCTGTTACCACACTAGGTAAAGTATAGTGAGAAGACTCACCTCAGGCGTCTCGGTAAATCTATGACTCGGTAGAAATATTGCCTAGCCTCCGCCTATTCACATAAAGTAAATACTCTTATAAATATAACTCTCAAGACTAGACTCAACCTGCCATTGGCACCCTCAGAAGGGTAAAAGACTATTTTACCCCCCTCTTGACACAAGTACTCCATTGTTGACCAAACCCTAAAAGTCAACAAAAGTCAATGGTCACACTTTGACTCTACTCGCCGAGTGCACTCTGGTGACTCAGCGAGTTCACACATGTTCTCTAACACTTTGTCCCGCTTGGCACGCCGAGTCCCTCCCTATGCTCGACGAGTCATACCAGGCATGAATCGTGGGGCCACCCCGACTCAACTCGCCGAGTCTCAAGAACAACTCGGCGAGTACCACCTTGAACTCCAGTCCTTTAACTCCCTTCTGACTCACTGAGTCATCCCCCAACTCGGCAAGTCTACTCACTCGGCAATTTACGTGAAACCCTAACCCTACTCGCAGAGTCCCAAGAACAACTCGACGAGTTCATGCCATGCATAAAATCTACTGACCTCCTGAGGTCAGATCTGTTTCCCTAAACCATAGATCTGGCCTCCCCAAGCATGAATGTCATGTAAAGTCCGAAACTTGATGCTTGTATAACAACAACAACAAGGCATCAAAAGGAGATTTAGTCCCAAAAATGGCAACCTAAGTCCAATAACCCCAAACTGATCCATAAAGCTCCAAGGGTTAAGGTCTCTGGACTTCTTTGAGTCTAGATCCAAGGCACAAACTCGAAGAGGGACCATTTGCTCCGCATAATCACTCTCTAAAGGGTTTAGAAAACCCTAACTCTAATGATCAATATCCAAACTGAAGGAGGTTCGAACTATTTCCTCAAAAACAAGTCTCTGAACTCTGGAACTGCTAGAATCGCACCTCCTCTTTGCTGTTGGTCACCTCCTTCTTGCTAAACCAAAGGTACAAGGATCAAAAGTGACTTCTTCTTCCTCACAACGATTTGGCTCACTTAGGGTTCTCTTAAGGGACTGGTAGCCGCACTGGGAGGCTATAAGTGCCCTTAAATAGGCTCCAAACCCGGGGGATTAGGGTTTCATTAAACAGCATGGACTCGCCGAGTCCATGAATGGACTCACCGAGTCCGGACGTGAACCCGGATGAACATCCGCGACCCTACTCGGCGAGTCTTGGCTCCAACTCGCCGAGTTCCTCCACAAACTCCAAAATAAATAAATAAAATAATATACCTGGGAATCCGGATGTTACAAGAAGTCGGTGGTGTTTTGCTTGGGGCCTGAGCAGCAAGCAGCATTTGAGACCCTCAGGCAGAGATTGTGCGAGGCATCGATTCTTACCCTGCCAGAGGGAGTAGAGGATTTTGTGGTTTATTATGATGCTTCGATAACAGGTATGGGAGAAGTGATGATGCAGCGAGGCCGTGTGATAGCTTACGCCTCAAGATAGTTGAAGCCCCACGAGGCTAACTATCCTACGCATGATTTAGAGTTGGGGGCAGTGGTGTTTGCTCTCAAGATTTGGAGACATTACCTCTATGGGGTCTGGTGTACCATTTACACAGATCAGAAGAGCTTGAGGTACCTCATGGATCAGCTGAATCTGAACATGAGACGGTGGCTAGATGTGTTGAAGGATTATAACTGTGAGATCCTTTATCACCTTGGGAAGGCCAACGTAGTGGCCGACGCCCTAAGCCGCAAGGAAGTAGCGGCCCCGATCAGAGACATATGTTTGAGGATGACGGTGATTACTCCATTATTGGAGCAAATCAAAGAGGTGCAGGTAGAGGGCCTCAAGGAGTAGAGGCAGAAGTGTGAGAGGATCGTGGGCCGAGTAGCTTCTTTTGACTATGATAGCAGAGGATTGTTAACCCTTCATGGGAGAGTTTGGGTGCCGTACTGGGGTAGAATACGACAAGTGTTGATGGATGAGGCTCATAAGTCTCGGTTCTCCATCCATCCAGGGGCAACGAAGATGTATAGAGATCTTCGACCCGACTACTGGTGGCCCTACATGAAGCGGGATGTCGCCTGGTACGTAGAAAGATGCCTGACCTGCAGGAAGGTCAAGGCAGAGCACCAGAGGCCTCACGGCAATATGCAGCCGCTAGACATTCCAGTATGGAAATAAGAGGATATCACCATGGATTTCATCACTAAGCTTCCCAGGACTATGCGTGGGGTGGATTCCATATAGGTTATAGTGGATCGGTTGATGAAGAGTGCTCATTTCATACCGATCCAGGAGAGTATATCGGCCGAGAAGCTAGCCGATATTTACGTGAGAGAGGTGGTGGCACGGCATGGAGTTCCTGTTTCTGTGGTGTCATACCGAGATGTACGTTTTACTTCCAGATTCTGGAAGCGGTTTCACGATGAGATGGGTACTCGTCTCCATTTCAGTACCGCTTTCCATCCTCAAACGGACGGTCAGAGCGAGAGAACGATTCAGACTCTCGAAGACATGCTGTGAGCATGTGTTTTAGACTTTGGTGGTAGTTGGGATACGTATCTTCCGTTAGCAGAATTTTCGTATAACAACAGTTACCATGCAAGTATTGATCGACCTCCCTTCGAGATGCTCTATGGGAGGAAGTGCAGGACCCCGATTTGTTGGGGCGAGGTCGGTCAGCAAGTCATTGTGAGCACCGAAGTGGTGCTCAAGACGACAGAGTTGATCCAGCAGGCTCGTAGCAGATTGCAGACTGCGCAGAGTCGGCAGAAAGTTACGCCGATAGGAGGCGTTCAGACTTGTAGTTTCAGGTGGGCGATATGGTCCTCCTGAAGGTATCACCCTGGAAGGGTGTTATCAGGTTTCGGAAGAGGGGCAAGCTGGGCCCCAGGTTCATCGGTCCTTTCAGGGTTTTGGCCCGGGTTGGTGGGGTTGCTTATCGGTTGGATCTTCTGGCAGAGCTTAGCCAGATCCACAACACTTTCCACGTTTCTCAGTTGAGGAAGTGCTTGGTGGATGAGACAACAGTAGTACCCTTGGAAGATATTCAGGTTGATAGCAACCTGAATTACAATGAGAGACCGGTTGCGATTTTGGACCGGAAGACAAAGACCTTGAGGAACAAGGTAATTCAGCTAGTGAAGGTGTAGTGGCAGCACCGGAAGGGTTCAGAGTGGACGTGGGAATCAGAGGAGGAAATATAGGAGCATTACCCGGAGTTATTTTCAGATTCAATGGCAGCAGACTTCGAGGACGAAGTCTGATTCAAGTGGGGGAGATTTGTAACGATCGTTTCCGAGGTATAAAAGTTATTTAATTCTTCAGTTTATTTTGGGCCATAATTGAATTAATATTGTGAGTGGACTTTTATTTTTGGCCGAAGTGTAAACAGCCCATAAGCCATACGCTGGGCATACTGCTTCAATGAAACGCAGGGAGGCTGAGCATACGCGCAACATACCTTAAGGTACGCCCATCGTACGCGACCAGGTGGCAAACCCTAATTTTAGGGGTTGAGGCGTATTTAAACCCCATTATAGCCTCCCATTTGGACTCCTCACTTATCATTCACCCCAGAGAAACCCTAGTTCGTTCCCCTTTGCTCCTTGTTTATGTGTGTTTGATCTTTGAGCTTATTTTTGTGAAGAAGGAGAAGAAGAGAAGTGGAAGAAGAAGAACTTGAGCACCTTGAGCTCATAGATCTGGGATCATCCTTTATTTTGGCATTCAAAGGAGGTATAAAGCTTCCAACTTTCCACTTGTAAGTTTAGATCTAAGAGTTTTTGGAAGTTTGGACCTTCTAGGTCCAAAGGAAGGACCTTCATCTTGCAACTTCCTTTTTGTAGCTTGGGATTACTATCCTTGAAGCTCAAGTGTCCCCATAGCAGTAAAGTTTCGATCTTTGTGGCTTATATGGAACCATGCATGAGATCTAGTTGGTTTTATGGAAGTAGAATGTTATTTGTGGAAGTTTGAGCCTTTATGAGACTTGTAAGCCATCAATTAAGCAACTTTATGGCTTAAGTCATCGAATAAGCTTAAGATCTAGATTTGTAGCTTTTGGATCGAATTATTAAGCACTTAATGAGACGTTGGCTTAACAGAGTTGTACGTTGGGCGTACAAGGAAGTACGCGCCGCATACAAGCCAGCAGCCAGTACGCTCAGCGTACCTTGGTGTACGCCCTGCATACGCTACCAGTTTGGGCTTCGAGTGTTGGGCCTCGGTGTGGGCTGGGTTTCAAGCTTAGGGTCCTTGGGCCTTTATGGCCCATCAGAATTCAGTTGCTAAGGACCACAGATTTAGTATTGGGCTTGGGTAAGGCCTGATATAGCAAATTGGGCCATTAGTGGGCCTATAGTGGGGCCGTAGATGGACTTAGAAGGAATTGAGGTTTTGGGCCATGTTGTGTCTCACACCATAGTAGGGGTAAAATGGTCATTTTACCCATAGAGGAATCCCTATTCTGATTTAGTATTTATTTCCCATTATAGCTGGGAAGCAACCGGAGCAGCAGTCAGGGATTTCTCATTCAGGAGTTCAGCAGTCAGCGTCACGAGGTGAGTTTCCTTCCAGTAGGAACGGGTCTACGGCCACAATGTCGGCCCGACTAGTTAGCAGTAGTTTCCGGGCTTCAGTCCGATGTAGCAGTTAGTGTGTTTGATGCCTTCGTGGCTCGGACAGGATTTATGTGTTATGTGTTCCGGGCTACGGCCTGATGCAGTATGCAGTATATGTGTTTATGCTGGTTGATATGTTTATATTCAAGTTGATATGTGTTTATGCTATGCTATGCTCAGTCAGTTCCGGACTTCGATCTGATGCAGCCAGTTTCGGACTTCGGTCCGATGTAGTTAGTTCCGGACTCCGGTCCGATGCAGTCAGTTCCAGACTTCGATCCGATGCAGCCAGTTCCGGGCCTCGGTCCGATGCAGGGGACGAGGTCCCAGTCAGTTCCGGACTTCGGTCCGATGCAATTTCTGGATTTCGGTCCGATGCAGTGGGCGAGGCCCAGTATGTGAATTATATGTATTGTATGGTATGTGGTAGTTTGGGGGAGCTCACTAAGCTTCGTGCTTACAGTTTCAGTTTTGGTTTTAGGTACTTCCGCAAGAAAAGGGAAGAGCTCGGATTGATAGCAACGCACACACCACAGCTTCGGTAGTTTCTTTTCCTGGGAGTTTGATTGGGCATTTTCACATGTTTGATATAGTTTGATATGATACCTTTCATTATGTTTTGAGATTTATGACATACGTTTATTAGTATGGTTTTCAGTATCATGATTTTAATATTATAAAACAAAAAATTTTGGGTCGTATTTTTGGATGTTACAGGGGTGTTCTCGGCCAAGATGTATTTCGGTCTAATGAATGATTTTGATTCTTAAAACCGAAATCCTCAAAAGTAAATGTGAATTTTCATTATTTAATTTTTAACTTTTTTATTTTTGTTGAAACAATTGACTTTTATTTGACTTTTATTGACTCGAAATAACCGGTTCTTACAAATAGGGGTGAAATAGTCCACGTAGCCAGTTGACAAAAACCGGAAGGTAGGTTGGGTGCCTAGATATGCCTGGCAAGGTAGGTCAAGCACCAAGATATATTGATAGGGTAGGTCGGGCACCCAGATATGCCTGACAAGGTAGGTCGGGCGCCCAGATATGCCTGACAGGGTAGCCCAGGCACCCAGATATGTCTAGCAGTATGTTGTTGTATGGTATGTGGTATGACGGGGGAGCTCACTAAGCTTTATGCTTACGGTTTTCAGTTTTTGCATCAGGTACCTCTTCTATGAAGGGGAAGGAGCCAGTATGATTGCAGTGCATCACACTGTTATTTCACACATGAGATTCTTGGGAGATATACTCTGATGATGTTTTATTGAGACATGTTTTGTTTATTGACACTTGGTTTTGTTATGAGATGACACGGTGAATGTTTTTAACACTGATGGTTTCTTTAATACTTATTTAAAAATGAAATTTTTGGTCTTAATTTTTAGAGTGTTAAGCATGCTTGATGCCAATCACAATTATGGTTTGATTGTGTAGATGGAATAGATGCAGAGGCTAGGTGTCAACGAAGAGAATAAGAGGGAAGAGGCGTAGGGTTTTAAAGAAAGTAGGAAAAGAGAATTAGTTTTAGGAAATCAAGGCATAACTACACGGGTGTTTATTTTGGAAGTAAATGAAAGTACATAACTATCGTTATTTATTAAATTAATAATTTATTTTTAACTGAATTTTTATTGGTCCCTAAATGCACACAATAATTGTTCATCCATATATGAACCTCTCTCTCTCTCTCTCTCTCTCTCTCTATATATATATATATATATATATATATATATATATATATATATATATATATATATATATATATATATAGTGCTGAGTTATTGTGCGAAAAAAAAGATTTTTGAGAACTTGCGAACTTATAATTAAGTCATCATTTTACAACACCAAAAAACATCAATCTTTTCCAAATAGTGCGTTTAAGCCATATTTAGTTCAAAAAAAAAATATATTTGACAAGTTTTTTAATTTATTTTCATATTTTGCATGTATGCACAATCAGAATCGGCAGTCATATGGGCTGCTGGTGAGCATAATTAGCAATCATATGGACTGCGGATGTGCACAATCAGCAGTTATATAGACTGTTGATGAGCAATCAGCAGTCCATATGACTGTTGATTGTGCTCATTAGTAGTCCATGTGACTCCTGATTGTGTTTATTAGTAGTCCGTGCAACTATTGATTGGGCTCATCAGCAGTCCGTACAACAGTTGATTGTAATTATCAGTAGTCATACAAAGAAACAAAAAAAATTCGTCAAATCTTTTTTTTATATGGGTTAGATACACCATTTCAAGAAGATTGTTGTTTTTTGTGTTGAGAAATAATGAACTGATTATGAGTTTTCAAGTTCTTATAAATTTTTTGGTTTTCAAAAGAATTTCTCTCTCTCTCTCTCTCTCTCTCTCTCTCTATATATATATATATATATATATATATATATATATATATATATATATATATATATATATATATATATATATATATATATAGAGAGAGAGAGAGAGAGAGAGAGAGAGAGACACCTTTTTTCATTTTTAATTATAAAAATTATTAAATAACTATTAATTTTTTTAAAAAAATGAAAGAAATTGGAAAATAAATACACCAAGGGCAATACAAAAAAAAAACGTGATTTGCACCGAAATCGAAAAAAATACATAACATATTTTTTATTTTTCAACTTATCTCGTAAATCAAATTCTTATTTCTACCAAAAACATCATGAAAACTTTATCCAACGATTTTCTTGTTTATGATTTACAGTTAAAATTAAAACTTGTAAGTTGTGAAGTTAAAATTAAAACTTGTAAGTTGTGATCTTCTTAGTAAAATATTGAACCCAATGATTTTCTTGTTTATGATTTACAGTTAAAATTAAAACTTGTAAGTTGTGATCTTCTTAGTAAAATATTGAACCCGGTTGTGTAGATAGACACATATACATTGCCATTTTGTATAAAATTAATTGTTTAGAGTAAAGTTACACATAACAAGAACAATAAAAAGGTCATTACTAACACAAATAATATCAAGGGTACCACATGGTAACAGGCAAAGCTGCATCCGACAAGAAGCTTTGATCGGAAATCCCTTCACCAAAGCTTAGCATTGAGTCGTTGTGATTGTCGACGCTGTTAAATCGACTCAAAATGGCTTTGATCATGTCTTTCTTCTCACCAAAGCAGGGTGATGATGAAGGGATTATAAGGCTAGGCCTGGGTGGTGGTATGTAGGTACTAGTACTAGTAGTAGCGTCGTTTGGGAGCTTATTAATGTCACTATTGTTAACGATTAGGTCAGATTGGGGATTCAAAATATTGGAGAAGCAGGGCACTTGCTCGGTAAACATCATATAAGGATCTGTTAATTGTGGTAGAGATGAACAACAGCTTGCTTCATTATCTCTTCCTTTGTTGCTAATTTCTTTTCCACCAACTATTTCCCTATTCTTACAAAACACTCTACACAGCACCCAGTCTTCCTGAAAATCAACAACTAATTTCCTATTAATGAATGATAACCATCAATAAATAAATAGTTATATATTTCATACATACAAGCTGCGCTGCTAGCCGTTTCTGGATCACAAAATCAATTTGTTGTTCCATCTCATAAATAATTGTAACAATAAATAACTGAGATTTTACTTCAAAAAAAAATTCCAATTAAAGAATCATTATGTCATCGTCTATCTATAACATAAATAAACCTAGTTTTCTTTTAAATACATATGACGGAGGAGGATGTATATTCTGTTGACTTCGAACTTAATTGAATATTATGAGTGAATATGTATTGTACCAACTACGCAACTAGAATATCATTAATGCTCTAATTATTGGGAATGGATAAAGACATATATCTCGCATTAATAAATTAATTTCGAATCATTACCTATATATTTACTCTCAATTCAATAAGTTCGAGATCAAGAATCTTAAGATATTTTTCATGTCACAAAAATAAACTTCGTTCACATTCGTTTTTTCTATTACTATTTTTTATTAATAAATGAGAGAGAGAGAGAGAGAGAGAGAGAGAGAGAGAGAGAGAGAGAGAGAGAGAGAGAGAGAGAGAGAGAGAGAGAGAGAGAGAGAGAGAGAGAGAGAGAGAGAGAGAGAGAGAGAGAGAGAGAGACCTTGAAAGAAGGTTGATCAAGTGGAAGGGCAAGGGGGCCATGGAGCCTAAATTCGTGCATCACCCAATCGGTTTTGTTTCCTTTGGGAGCCCTTCCCACGTAGAAAACCAGCGTCTTCCTCATACCAACAACCTGCCTACGCTTCCCTGCAGGGATACATCTGTCTTTTCCGGTTGCTTTCCAGTATCCTGATACCGTCGCCCTGTTTGTCCGTAGTCCCGTCGCATATTTACGGTCTCGTTGGCTATAAAAGTACCACTCCTTACTCCCCACACACGCTGTTTCTATATTAATTAGTAGTATATATTATTTACATTAAATTAAATACATCTCATTTCAATACATATATATTACCAAAAGGAACGAAAATAAAATCATACATACGACTTTTGTGTATATATATATATATATATATATATATATATATATATATATATATATATATATATATATATATATATATATATATATATATATATATATATATATATATAGTGGCTGAGAATCAAAATAAAAAGTTGATGGTTGAAGAATGATTGATTGATTACCAGGAAGGTCCCAGGGTTCACACTTGTTGAGATCAACTTCATGGAGGAGATCTAGAGTAGGGGATGAATCGGAGAAGTGCACCTTGATGGAGAGATAATCGCATATCAACTCATGGTCCCTAGGGTGGAACCTGAAGCCTGGAGGCAGCGTGGCTTCCACCATGCTGAGCTTGCTCATGGCGGATGGAGATCTGTGTACGTGAAGTGGTTGTGATTTTTGGAGAAAGGAGTATGATTAGTTAGTGAGGGAGGGAGGGAGGACGATTAAGAGCGCCAAATAACAACCTGCTTTTTATATATATATGGAAATCTAAAAAAGACCAATTCAAAAAAAACAAGATTTATAGAATGGAAGGGTAGTAAGGTCAAATAAAAAAGGAGGTAATTACGTTAGGAAGTGTACAGTATAATGCAGCCAAACCAAGCCAAGCCAGGATTGGCCACCAACCTCAATTCCACATTCAACACGTCTCGTCACTCAACTCTCATATAAAGTCTACATCTTTATTATCTTGTTTTTTCTTTAATCCACTGAAAATTCTTTAATTATCGATTTTTTAAGTCCATTGGTTTTGTTATGTCCACTTGTAAATCAATAATAAATTCACTCCTCTCCTCCACAAAATTACAACGCTTTATAAGTTTTCTTCTTTCTTTCTTTTTTTTTTAAACGAATCTTGTTTAATAAAAAGGATTTCTTGCTCCTTTGTCACACTCATTCAATTGATTAATGTTATTTTATGAGTATTTTAAATTATTTTTTTTCTATGTGTCATTTAATGATTTTTTTCTGTTTTATTAAATTTAACATAATATTTTAATATAATAATTGCAGTAAATGTAGTGACAAATCTATATCAATTTCATTAATAAAGTTACCTCAATGTTTTAAAAACCGGTTTTTAGTTGAACCGGTATGGTGATCAGTTCCCGGTTTAACCGCCGGATCAACCGGTTTCTAAAGTTTTCATGTTTTTTTTCTATTTTTTTCTACATATACATACATATATAAATCACGAATTTGATGTTTACATATTCAAACATCAAACATACACATAAAAATAAGTTGTAGATGAATCCAAATACATTAAAATAACACATAGTCATAAATTTTAATGTTGACATCAATCCATATATGTTAAAAAGAAAAATAAATTATATAATACCGTACTAAATATAGTTTTAAATGATTATAACACATCAAAAAACTTTATAACATTTACCATATGTTTTTATTTAGAAAAACTAAATAGATATGAAAAAATCACCAAAGTTTATTATGTAAATTGTTTTTTTTATGTGTTTTTATTTGGTTTAACCGGTTCAACCGGTTTTTTCTAAAAACCGGCTGGTTTAATCCGGTTTAAGAATCAATGTAAAACCGGTGATAATTGAACCGATTCCTCCCTCGATTCCCGGTCCAACCGGTTCGACCGGTCGGTTCAAACCAGTTTTTAAAACATTGACTTACCTTTTAATTTCAAAATTTTCAAAATTAAAGCTTATTAGTTTGTTTTATTTTTTTAAATTATTTGTTTAAATTTAAAAGATAAAAAAATGTTTATTATAATAATTCATTATTTTTCTTATTTTCTTATAAATTCAAAGTTCTTAAATATTTTGACTTTTATATTTAATTTTTTTTTAAATTAACATATATAATATATGGATCTCACAACTAGTAACTTATAGACAAAACTTAAAATGGTCCATGTAGGATGTTTTTTTTTTTTATGTTTAATCAAAATTATAATTTTTTTTTGTTTCATGGTCTTTTTGAACTAGTTTCATTGTGGAATTGGTTCATGATAAACTTAAAAAGACTAATTTTACCTTTTAATTTCTTTCTTTATTTACTTAAATATTTTTTAATTTTATTTAAATATAAGTATTAAATCAAATAAACAAATGAACCCACATCTCTATCTCTCTCTCTCTCTCTCTCTTAAGAAAAAGTAAAAAAAACACCCTCAATCCATCTTGTACTACTAAAGAAGCCTCTAGAGCTTACGAAGTCAAAAATATGGAGTTTGTAGCCATGGCGAAAGCTACAAAGGGTGAATCTAACAATGTAAAAAGTACCACCACCGACACTACGAAAGCTTCGTCGTCCATCGTTGTTTCTCAGCCTCCAAAATAAGCCATCTCCAGGGAATCAGTAGGTATAATTTCTCACATTTCACCATCTTCAGTTATCGAGACTAAATCATCCTCTATTTTAAGTAAGATAATCTCTTCCACCGGAGCATTTGAAACCTAATAGGCTAAAAGCAAACTCGCAAACAAATAGACAATGCCTCCCTCTCCGAATATTCCTCAGGTACGAGTTCCCCACCCACATCGATTCAGTCATAATAAATGTTTCTAATTTGTCTGATTCATGTTTACTATTGGCTGCAGATTCAACAATCTCGAGTAGGCTCATGGATCTTTTTAATCTGGTACACACAAGAAAGAGGCAGAGAGCTGAGTTCATTGGAAACAAATTCAATCACCTCTTCGGTGACATCCTAACGCTAAAGCTTCATCTCCATTAAAGTGAGTAATCTGATAATGCCATGAAAATAGATCTCCTAGAAGCGTTGTTTCCATGGTGAGTTATTTCACCCATCTTTGTCATCCATAACCTTTTTCCTGTTTAAGAAAGAAGCCATCAGGTGCCTCAAATAAAAACACATGAGGAGGTAGAGAGACGATGTGTAAAAACTCAAATTTCCAAACATTTTTTTTCATATTTAATTAATCAAAACATTCCTATAAAATATGAAATATCAATGAAAACTGTTTTCAAAATCCATATGTAACATCCCAAAATTTCAGGCCAAAAATTTCATTTTTAAATAAGTTATTACATAAAACCATCAGTATAAAAACATTCATTATAATATCTCGTGACAAACCAAAGTGTCAGTAATCAAAAGATATTATCATAAAACCATATCAGAGTGTAATCCCGAAGATCTCATGTGCGGAAAACATAGTGTGATGCGCTGCGATCGAGCCGACTCCTTTCCTTGAAAACAAAATACCTGAAACCAAAACTAAAAACCGTAAGCACGAAGCTTAGTGAGTTCCCTAGATACCACATACCATACAACCCAACTGATCGATACATGCCATACATAGCCAAGAGCCATACATAACCAACATATCCATAATCAAGTAAGGTGCTATATGCCAAACATAGTCTTGCTAAGGTGCTATGTGCCAATCATAGTCTTGCTAAGGTGCTATGCTCCAATCATAGTCTTACTAAGGTGCTATGTGCCAAACATAGTCTTGTGGTTATGCCACGGGCCGCACGTGGTCTACCTGGTCAAGCCTGGGGCCACTCTCTGGGTCTTACAGACAGGTGCCAAGGGCCACCCCCTGGTCTTTCGTGCAAGTGTCACAAAGACAACTATACATACTACTCTGCTAGGCTACTCCCCATATAGTGTGCCAGGACCCACCTCCTGGTCTTTCAAACACAATGGCATACAGTACGCCAGGAGCCACCTCCTAGTCTTTCATACATATGCTTAGGGCTAACCCCCGGGTCTTCCTATTATACATAATAACATACGGTGTGCCAGGAGCCGCCTGCTGGTCTTTCATGCATAATGCCTAGCGCTAACCCCCGGGTCTTCTTAGCATAAAGGTAAAACACTTGAATCCAAGCCTCAAAATCATAATTTTCTTCGTGTTCTTCATCCTATGAAGGAGTTGTCACACCCTGAAACCGAAAGCGGAAACGTTCCGGGGCGGAGGACGTCATGAATATCGCAACCAATGTACATAGTAAGCGTAGTAAACACAAAGCAATACATTACATAAAGTTATTACATTTGTTTGAAATCAAAGTGTTACAAGTGTCATACATATATATCATATGAACAAAAGTAAAGATGTGTCTTCTACGTACTCCGTCTTCGCGAAAAGGATCGCTGGGTACCTGTCTAATGTGGACCTGAGAATACAAGCAGCTTGAAAATCAGCATAAAGCTGGTGAGTTCATAAGAGATTTGTTTTCTGAAAATGTACAAGTTTCCTTTGGTTTTCCGAAAAAAGTTTGTTATCCAAGAAAATCCCATATTTTCTTATAAGTGTAGTTTAGTTATCCATTAGTTACACGGTCTAGTTAAGAACAGTTCAGTTATCCCAGGAAAAACCCTTATTTTCCTAAAAGAAAAGTTTAGTTGAAGTTCTATATTTCCATTCGATACAACAGTAGATAGTTTAATACGTAAAAGTATATATATTTGAAAATTCCACTGGGAATACCATCCAGTAAAACTATAGATTAATAGAAGATATAGATTTAAAACCACTGGGAATACCATCCAGTAAAACCATAGATTAATAGAAGATATAGATTTAAAACCATTGAGAATACTGTAACAGCCCGGAATTCCAGGTATTGTTATATTTATGATTTTTGGGTGTTTTAAGAGGGGACTCGGCGAGTTGGAGCTCAGACTCGCCGAGTAGGATCGCGGATCTGGTCGCGGGTTCGCGACTGGACTCGACGAGTCCGGATATGGACTCGGCGAGTCCGCGCTCTTTAGCGAAACCCTAACTTCCCAGGTTTGGGACATATATAAGGGGCCTTATGGCCGTCATTGTTCACCCTAGTCCTTTGAGTGAAACCCTAATTCGATTGTGAGCATCTGGAGCAAGGTAGAAGACCATTATTGATCTTGGAAGTGTTATTTTGCAAGGAGGAGGAGGCTTGGTTAAGGGAACAACAGGAGAAGCCATATTCTGAGGGTTGGGGACACAGAGCAACGTTATTCAGGTAATATTTTCGAGTTGTTCCCTTCTATGTTGATGTGTATATGGATTTAGGGTTTATTGAACCCTTTTGTGGCTAGATCGAGTGTTTCCTTAGTCCCCCAAATGATTGGAACCCTATATTGGGACCCTTGGAAGTCCAGAGTGTCCCATGCCTGAGTTTTTTGGGAATCAATGGAGGTTTTGGATTGGAATCCTTATGCCTTAGGTCAAAACGTCAATTATGAGTCATGGGGTGTATTATGAGCACCGAAATAAGGACTTTACATGATGAACCAGTCTAGGAAGGCCAGACCTATGAATTGTCGGAGCAGATCTGACCTTAGAAAGCAGTTTGAGCTGTTGCATGGCATGGACTCGCCGAGTCCGATGAACAGACTCGGCGAGTAGCTTGAAGATTGCCTTAGAATGGTCATGTCTGGGTTATGGGTTGGATCGGTGAGTCAGGGCGAGTTAGAGAGGGTTAACAGGTGGTCTGAGTCGAACTGGGACTCGCCGAGTTGTTCTTCAGACTCGGCGAGTTGAGTCGGGGTGGCCCCGCGATTCTTCCAGGAGGAACTCGTCGAGTCAGGGGAGATACTCAACGTGTGGAAAGGGAGTCTTAGAGAATTGGTGAGGACGTCTAGACTCGCCGAGTCGCCCTAGCGCTCGCCGAGTCCGGTCAAAGTTGACCATTGACCGTTGACCGTTGACCGTTGACCAGAGTGGACCTGTGTTGACTTCTTAGGGATAGTCAACATTAGAGATATAAAGTGTTAACTAGGGACATATGATGTTATAGGAGGATTGGAGCTCGGAGAATCGGGCACGAGGGATTCCCAGGGTTGTAAGATATCGAGACACGCGAGGTGAGTCTTCTCACTATACTTTACCTTGAGTAGGTAACCAGAGTTATATGATAGAGTATTTGTATGCTATGTATGTTATGTGTTGCACTGCATTCTTCTATGTGATTTATGTTATGCTTGTTTACAGAGTTAGAACCTGAGGGTTCACAGAGTATGGGTGCACGGACCCACAGAGTTGTAGCCTCGAGTGGCTAATATGTTTGATGTGGTATTTTGGGGAACTCACTAAGCTTTATGCTTACAGTGTTGGTGTTATTGTTTCAGGTACTAGTGAGGATCGCGGGAAGGCGTCGGCCTGATCAGTGCACACACGCGGGATTTTACATTATGTGATCTTGGGGTTTTTATATGTTATGAAATGAATTACAAACAATGATGTTTTATGAATATTAGATGAATTTTGCCTTTATAAAATGCGAAAAATTGTTTTTAAATTCTTGGTGTTACAATTTGGTATCAGAGCCTTGGTTTGAGGGATTCGAGTACACCTCCGGGCGTATTTGAACTCAAACTGAGGGTTTGAGATGTAATTTTCAAAAGATTAAAAGATTTTTGAAAAGTCGCAGAGCAAGAGATGTGTGTACGATCAGCCCACGCCCGAACGGTAATTTCCCAAAATACCCTTACATTATGTGATGTTAATATTGATATGATGTATCTGCATGCTAGAGTAGGCTAGGCATTGCTATTAGAACTAGATTGGCCTGATTTGTGATGCCTTAGCCTAGGGAGAGGTGAGCTGCTATGAGATGCTTGAAAGTGAGTAGGTAGCAGTGAGGGACTTATGAGAGATCTATTAGAGAGTGGTCTACGCGTGATAGAGTACTTGAGACCTGGAATCCGAAGAGGAGGACTTGGAGTGTATTCTGGTGCGGTGCGGACAGTAGTATTGGGCCCGTACTACTGGAAGCACCGGAGCGGGGTACAGCCCAAGTAAGAATCCTTGGAATGCCAAGAATCAAGGAGGAAAGAGTTGACGAGTGTGAGTGTGTTCGTGGGGATCCTAAATTTATTGTATGTCGTATTTCAGCGGTAGATCATGGTGAGGACACGTTTCACGTCCGAGAGCAGTGGTACCAGTGAGGAGGATATCCGCCGGATCACCCAGGAGGAGGTAGCTGCAACCATCAGGGTAGAGATTCCGGAGATGTTTGGGTCCATAAAGACCACGCTGATTGAGATGTTCGACGAGCGTTATGTCGCTCTTACTGAGGCTGCTGCTGCAGCAGCTACCGCAGCAGTGACTGCTGCAAGGCCGCAGGGTGGGGATGCGTTACTATTTCGGGAATTCAGCAACACAAAACCACCAGAGTTCGATGGGACCCAAGATCCAGTGGCAGCGATGAGGTGGATATCTGATATTGAGGGGTGCTTCTTCACTTGCTCGTCTCCTGAGCATTTGAAGGTCCGATTCGCGCTGAACCAGCTTCGCTTGGGAGCGAAGGACTGGTGGAAGTTTGCAACGACGCATTATACACCTGCTGAGCTTTCTGCGGTGACCTGGGAGAGGTTCACCACCATGTTTCGAGATGAGTACGTTCCCCAGGTGGAGAGGGGGCGTTTAGCACAGGAGTTTCTGACCCTCAAGCAGGGTACTGAGTCTGTTACAACAATCACGAGGATGTTCCACGAGAGGGCGATGTTCTGCCCTGACACGTGCCCACTGAGCAGGCACGTATGAGCCGCTACTTGAGCATCTTGAGGTGGGATATTCGGGAGTTCGCTGCGAACTCCTCGTACCGGACATTTTCCGAGCTTCAGGCAAATGCCCGGAAGAGGGAGATCGAGCTTGAGACTCAGGCCAGGGAGGAGGCGGAGTCTCACGGGAGGGATCGGCGACCGGCACAGTCGCAGCCGGCCGCCAAGCGGGCCAAGCCTGCTGATCCCAGACCAGGGAGCCAGAAGGGCCGCACTTGTGGAAAGTGCGGCAAGGGGCATGACGGAGTTTGCCGAGCGGGGTCTTGCTACAAATGTGGCAAGGAGGGGCACATGGCCAAGGACTGCCCCAAGGGGTTTGCAGTGTGCTTTCACTGCAACCAGACTGGACACCGGAAGGCTGAGTGTCCGCAGCTGCGCGGAGCACCTCAGGGATCTGCCCCTACCGCCATCAGAGCTACAGAGAGTCGGCCTATGAAGACCGAGGCACCGAGAGCTCGAGGGAGAGCCTTCCAGCTGACTGCGGAGGAAGTCCGCGCTGCGCCCGATGTGGTGGCTGGTACGTTTCCTTTCATGTATTTATATTGATGTTGAAATATTATGCTTATATTAGGTTATGCGTAGGTACCTTCCTTGTGAATTCCGTGCCTGCTTTAGTGTTATTTGACTCGGGTGCGAGTCGGTCTTTTGTATCTTTGGCCTTTAGTCAGCATATCAGTGTTAGTCGTGAGGCATTGAGTCGGCCTCTGAGAGTTTCCATAGCTGATGATAGAGTGATTTGTGCCACGGGGGTCTTCCGGGGATGTGTGTTAGAGATTTTCGGGGTTGAGTTTCCGATTGAACTGATTCCTATCGCGATGGGTGATGTTTGTGTCATTGTGGGCATGGACTGGTTGAGCCGATTCGGCGCAGTCATCGACTGCGAGCGTCAGCTGGTGACTATACGAGACCCTAGTGGGGGAGTTCTTTCGGTGTACGGCGAGGGTACGCGTTTGGGATCAGCCTTTTATTCGGCCGCTAGAGCGAGGCAGTGTCTACAGCAGGGCTGTAAGGGTTTTGTGGCGTACGTGATGGATACGCGAGCAACTTCCGAGAGACCGAGTTCAGTTGGGGAGGTACCGGTGGTGCGTGAGTTTCCAGATGTCTTTCCCAAGGAGCTGCCGGGAGTACCTCTTGTGAGACAAGTGGAGTTTGGTATTGATTTGATTCCGGGGGCCGCGCCCATCGCTAAGGTGCCTTATCGTCTTGCACCTCCAGAGATGCAAGAGTTATCCTCGCAGCTTCAGGAGTTTCTGGGGAAGGGATTCATTCGGCCGAGCAGCTCGTCGTGGGGAGCACCTATTCTGTTCGTCAAGAAGAAAGATGGTTCACACCGGATGTGCATCGATTACCGAGAGTTGAACAAGTTGACGGTCAAGAACCGTTACCCATTATCGAGGATCAACGATTTATTTGATCAGTTGCAGGGAGCATCTTGGTTTTCCAAGATCGACTTGAGGTCGGGATATCATCAAGTGAAAGTGCAGGATGAGGACGTACAGAAGACAGCATTCAGAACGCGATATGGGCATTATGAGTTTGTGGTGATGCCTTTTGGGCTCACCAACGCCCCGGCTGTATTCATGGATCTCATGAACAGGGTATGTAGACCGATGTTGGATCGGTCAGTGATTGTACTTATCGATGATATTTTGGTGTATTCGAGATCTAGAGAGCAGCATGAGGAGCATTTGAGGGAGGTCCTTGGGGTTTTGAGATCGGAGAAGCTTTATACAAAGTTCTCCAAGTGTGACTTCTGGTTGCGGGAGGTCCAATTCCTAGGACATCTTGTTAATCAGGAAAGGATATTGGTCGATCCGGCCAAGGTTGAGGCGGTGATGAGTTGGGAGGTGCCGAAGTCACCCTCTGAGATCAGGAGTTTCCTTGGGTTGGCAGGGTATTATCGGAGATTTTTTAAAGACTTCTCCAGAATTGCAGTGCCACTCACTAGATTGAACCGAAAGGGGGTTGCATTCTCATGGGGACCCGAGCAGCAGACCTCTTTTGAGACACGTCGCCAGAGATTGTGCGATGCCCCGGTGTTAGCTCTCCCGGAAGGGATGAAGGATTTTGTAGTTTATTGTGATGCATCTATTTCGGGGTTGGGTGCAGTTCTGATGCAAAGAGGGCATGTAATAGCATATGCATCGAGGCAGCTGAAGCCTCACGAGGCAAGATATCCCACGCATGATCTAGAGCTGGGGACGGTAGTGTTCGCCCTCAAGATTTGGCGTCATTACTTGTATGGGGTTCGTTGCACGATATACACGGACCATAAGAGTTTGAAGTACTTGATGGACCAGCCCAACCTAAACATGTGTCAGAGGAGGTGGTTGGATGTGGTCAAAGATTATGATTGCGATATCTTGTACCACCCGGGCAAAGCTAATGTGGTAGCAGATGCGTTGAGCCGTAAGGGGGAGAGCACTCCACTACGAAATGTATGTTTGAGGTTGACCGTGATAGCTCCAGTACTGGATGCCATTCGTGGGGCACAATCGGAGGCTATGCAATCGGAGATGCAGAAGAGAGAACGGGTCGTTGGTTTGGTTTCAGAGTTCGTTATGGATGTTCGAGGGTTGATGACCTTCCAGGGTCGGATTTGGGTACTGTTTGTGGGCGGTACGCGTACTACTTTGATGGAGGAGGCACATCGATCGAAATTATCGATCCATCCCGGGGCTACAAAGATGTATTTGGATTTGAGGAGAGAATATTGGTGGCCCTGCATGAAGAGGGACGTCGCGTGGTTTGTCGAGAGGTGCTTGACCTGCCGTAGGGTTAAGGCCGAGCACCAGAGACCGCATGGCAAGTTGCAGCCATTGGAGGTTCCCGAGTGGAAGTGGGAACAAATCACTATGGATTTCATCACCAAATTGCCGAGGACTGCCAGAGGAGTTGATGCAATTTGGGTGATTGTAGACAGATTGACGAAGAGCGCTCACTTCCTTGCCATTAGTGAGAGTTCTTCAGCAGAGAAATTGGCGGAGGTGTATGTGAGAGAAGTAGTATCTCGGCATGGGGTGCCGATCTGGATTGTTTCAGATCGTGATGTGCGTTTCACTTCCAGGTTCTGGAAGAAATTTCATGAGGAGTTGGGTACTAGATTGCATTTTAGTACCGCATATCATCCCCAGACAGACGGTCAGAGTGAGCGGACGATTCAGACGCTCGAGGACATGCTTCGGGCGTGTGTGTTGGATTTTGGGGGTAGCTGGGATGCGTATTTTCCCTTGGCGGAGTTTTCTTACAACAACAGCCATCATTCGAGCATCGGTATGCCGCCCTTTGAGTTGTTGTATGGTAGGAGGTGTCGGACCCCCATTTGTTGGGGAGAGGTGGGACAGAGAGTGATGGGTAGTACAGAGATCGTGCTTCAGACGACAGAGCAGATTCAGCAGGTTAAACAGAGGTTATTGACCGCCCAGAGCCGACAGAAAAGTTATGCAGACAGACGCCGGTCCGAGCTTGAGTTTCAGGTCATCGACTTCGTACTCCTGAAGGTCTCTCCTTGGAAAGGAGTGATTCGATTCAGGAAGAGGGGCAAGTTGGGACCCCGGTATATTGGGCCTTTTCATGTGATTGCGAGGGTAGGCCGGGTGGCCTACCGTTTGGAGTTGCCAACGGAATTGAGACAGATCCACTACACTTTTCATGTGTCGCAATTGAGAAAGTGTATAGCCGATGAGTCGGCAGTAGTTCCATTAGAGGACATTCAGGTGGATGCGAGCCTGAATTATTCCGAGAGACCAGTGGCCATCAGAGATCGGCAAATCAAGGTTCTGAGGAATAAGGAGATACCTCTAGTGTTAGTTCAATGGCAGCACCAGAAGGGATCGGAAATGACCTGGGAGCCGGAGCGTGAGATGCGGGAGCAGCATTCGGAGCTATTTTCAGAGTGAGACTTCGAGGGCGAAGTCTAGTCCTAGTGGGGGAGAGTTGTAACAGCCCGGAATTCCAGGTATTGTTATATTTATGATTTTTGGGTGTTTTAAGAGGGGACTCAGGGAGTTGGAGCTCAGACTCGCCGAGTAGGATCGCGGATCTGGTCGCGGGTTCGAGACTGGACTCGGTGAGTCCGGATATGGACTCGGCGAGTCCGCGCTGTTTAGCGAAACCCTAACTTCACAGGTTTGGGACATATATAAAGGGCCTTATGGCCGTCATTGTTCACCCTAGTCCTTTGAGTGAAACCCTAATTCGATTGTGAGCATCTGGAGCAAGGTAGAAGACCATTATTGATCTTGGAAGTGTTATTTTGCAAGGAGGAGGAGGCTTGGTTAAGGGAACTACAGGAGAAGCCATATTCTGAGGGTTGGAGACACAGAGCAACGTTATTTAGGTAATATTTTCGAGTTGTTCCCTTCTATGTTGATGTGTATATGGATTTAGGGTTTATTGAACCCTTTTGTGGCTAGATTGAGTGTTTCCTTAGTCCCCCAAACGATTGGAGCCCTATATTGGGACCCTTGAAAGTCCAGAGTGTCCCATGCCTGAGTTTTTCGGGAATCAATGGAGGTTTTGGATTGGAATCCTTATGCCTTAGGTCAAAACGTCAATTATGAGTCATGGGGTGTATTATGAGCACCGAAATAAGGACTTTACGTGATGAACCAGTCTAGGAAGGCCAGACCTATGAATTGCCGGAGCAGATCTGACCTTAGAAAGCAGTTTGAGCGGTTGCATGGCATGGACTCGCCGAGTCCGATGAACAGACTCGGTGAGTAGCTTGAAGATTGCCTTAGAATGGTCCTGTCCGGGTTATGGGTTGGATCGGTGAGTCAGGGCGAGTTAGAGAGGGTTAACAGGTGGTCTGAGTCGAACTGGGACTCGCCGAGTTGTTCTTCAGACTCGGCGAGTTGAATCGGGGTGGCCCCGCGATTCTTCTAGGAGGAACTCGTCGAGTCAGGGGAGATACTCGACGTGTGGAAAGGGAATCTTAGAGAATTGGTGAGGACGTCTAGACTCGCCGAGTCGCCCTAACGCTCGCCGAGTCCGGTCAAAGTTGACCATTGACCGTTGACCAGAGTGGACCTGTGTTGACTTCTTAGGGATAGTCAACATTAGAGATATAAAGTGTTAACTAGGGACATATGATGTTATAGGAGGATTAGAGCTCGAAGAATCGGGCACGAGGGATTCCCAGGGTTGTAAGATATCGAGACATGCGAGGTGAGTCTTCTCACTATACTTTACCTTGAGTAGGTAACCAGAGTTATATGATAGAGTATTTGTATGCTATGTATGTTATGTGTTGCACTGCATTCTTCTATGTGATTTATGCTATGCTTGTTTACAGAGTTAGAACCTGAGGGTTCACAGAGTATGGGTGCACGGACCCACAGAGTTGTAGCCTCGAGTGGCTAATATGTTTGATATGGTATTTTGGGGAACTCACTAAGCTTTATGCTTACAATGTTGGTGTTATTGTTTCAGGTACTAGTGAGGATCGCGGGAAGGCGCCGGCCTGATCAGTGCACACACGCGGGATTTTACATTATGTGATCTTGGGGTTTTTATATGTTATGAAATGAATTACAAACAATGATGTTTTATGAATATTAGATGAATTTTGCCTTTATAAAATGCGAAAAATTGTTTTTAAATTCTTGGTGTTACAAATACCATCCAGTAAAACCATAGATTAATAAAAGATATACATTTAAAACCACTGGGAATACCATCCAGTAAAACCATAGATTAATAGAAGATATAGATTTAAAATCACTGGGAATACCATCCAGTAAAACCATAGATTAGAAAAGATATAGATTCAAAACCATGAGATTACCATCCCGTACTAGATATAGATTCAAAACCATGGGATTAACATCGCGTACTAGATATAGATACAATAGATAGAAGATACATTTAAAATCAAATCCGTGAATAAACTTATATTAATACGTATTGTGAGCCGGGTAACCATGCTGATGCGACATCGAGACCTCCTTGACGTTCGTCAGACGTCGGACGATATCCAAAATTTGTCACCCCAGGCGTGCCCGCCTAACTGTAGCTAGCAGTTTAGGTGTGGGATTGTCAGTCCCGAATAGATCTATTCACAAATTCCAGACTCTCCCTCCTGGAGACTCTGGTTACACTTCCGGGGAGGATTTACTGAGAACCCAAAGGGTAATGACGAATCTCAAAATCTAGTATTAAATTACTCACGGTGTTTTCAGACGTTATCAAACATACTAATCGTTTTGAAACATAATACAGTGAAAACAGTTAAATACAATGGAATTATCTGGGAAAACACTCTAAATTAAACAGAGATAAACTGAATCAAACATAGTTTATCTAAAAGCTTTAGATAAATTTGTGGTTGTTAAATAAGAACTAAAGATCCCAAATTATTCCCATAATAATTTGATTGATTCTTTTACTGAAATCCATGTAGTTATAATCGATAAATCATCCCTTATGCTCAGCATATATAATACATATGGGGTAAAGATATTTAAAGTTAGCTAGATATTTATAGAAATACATCAGTTTTAGGTTTTGAAAACATTTATAGTTTGCTTGTATTCCCCCCTGAAAACATTGAAAAACACAGAAAAAGGCGTAGGGGTATGAACTCACCAGTCGAGGAACGTGTCGTCTAGGATGCTAAGTGTCAGATCGGGGCTTGATAACGCATGAGGGTCCTATGTAATATGAAATGATACACAATTGTATCTAATTAGACTTTGAATCACTAATTAGATAATATTATACACTCCAAGACGCGAAAGCACTTCAAAATAAGTGTCTGGAGTGACCCGGGTGACATCTAAGGACGTATATGGCTTGGAAATGGAGTTTACTCTTTAAGAGTAAACTCATAAGAGAGTTTACGACCCTAATGACCCACTCCCCATGATTTTATGGCCATAAACTCATGGTGGGGTGTTCTAGGGTGCTAAATGGCCTTATATAACTTGGGAAAATTGGCTAGGATCAAATCTAGGGTATAGGAATGGATAAAACCCTCATATGGACCATCAAATGGATTTTACGGCAGTAAACTAGGAGTTTATGACCGTAAACTCCCCAACACTCAATCCTTTGATGTTTTGGTGGTCATAGGTCTTTACAAGTGTTTCTAGCTAATTCTACAAGCCATGGAATGAGTTTAAGGCACCATTTGACCATGTTTTAGGAGTTTACGGCCTAAGAACTCATTATTGGGGGGTTTACGTCCATAAGCTCCTATGGGGGTTGTTCTAGCATGTTTAAGGCCCTTATCTTGTTTTTGGTTGCTTCTAGACTTTATTCTAAGGCTTATGAGGTGTGTAAGTGGCATTTTAACACCTTAAATTGAGTTTACTCCCCATGAATAGGTGTTTACGGTCCAAGCATGTGCTTGGGCCGTAAACTCATGCTTATGCTCTAAATGATGAGTTAAAGGTGTTCTAAGTCCATGCAAATGAGTCCTTAAGTCATATCTAAGCTCCAAATGAGGTTTGGAAGGGTTTTATGGCTCAAAAACCCCATTTACATGTGTTCACCGCCTAAGGATGTTCCAGGACCATAAACATATGTTTATGGTCCTATTCCTCATACAAATCACGAATTTGAAGGCGCAAGGTGTTATACTAGGAGTTAGGATAGTTACCTTGATGATTTGAAGCTTGATATGGATGATTTTGGTTCAATTTCGAGTTTTAGAGAGAGAAGGTAGAGAGAGAGTAGAGAAAGAGAGTGGAAAAGGCTTCAAATGAAGCTCTCTTAACTTTATGTACGCTCAAAGTTTGGGACACGGTGGAGTTCTACCCGATACTGACACTAGACGAGGCTTTTGGTCACACCCGATGAAGTTACCGAAATTGCAACTTAGATGAAACTAAATATTTTCTAAATGAAAATAGAAAATAGTTTAATGTTTTAAAATGTATCCCGACACTTATGAAACCTAAATAGAAGTCACAATTAAATTAATTTAAAACAAAGTTAACGGAAAAATTGGGACATAACGGCTTTATTATGAGAAGCGGGTTACAGTGACGGAATAAATTACGGGTTGTAAACATTATCCCCCCGTTAGAGGGAATTTCGTCCCAAAATTCAAACCTTAGATGCGACTCACGGATTTGGAAAGAGAATACGAATACTTCTGTTCTATCGGATCATCGCGCTTCCAAGTGAACTCGGGTCCTTCACTTATCGGGATACGACTTTGTTTCGTACGTTTAACAACTTGATTTATGTTTTCGATTGGTTCTACCATGAAGTTCAGACTTTCGTTGATTTAGGTCTCATCAAAGGGGTTACTAGGGTTTCATCGGGTAGACACTTCTTAAGGATAGAGACGTGAAATACTGGATAGATGCTGCTAAGTTCTGAGGGTAGTCGGAGTTTGTAGGCTACAGGATCGATCCTAATGAGGATTTCGAAAAGTTCTATGCACCTCGGGATACGAGTTTCAGATGGTAACATGCCTTCTTTTATTACTACATGATCAAAGAAAATGGTTGGACCGAAGTGATGGGTTTTGAACATTCTAACACTTCCTAAGTGTACATGCAACCCTAATAACCTTGGATCTATGTTTGTCTAATTATCATGCAAAGTTGGATTCCATGGTTATATTCCTATCTAGCATACATGGGGAACAATTTTTAACTTGAATGAAAGATAGAATAACTTACCTTGTTGTTGCTTATGTTCCTTGAAACCTTGTGAGCCTAGCACCCCAAGTGTGATGCCTCAAATGCTTCACACAAAACCAAATGCTCTTGGAAATACTTTTAAGAGAATACAAACTTCTTAAAATCGGCCTAGCCCTCTTGTTTCATATGTGTAGCCGATTTTGGTGGAGTATGAGACTCTTATATAGTGTTGACACATCTAGGGTTACACCATGTAAACCCTAATGTGTCATGACTCTTCATTTCCATGACCCATAGGTTTGTAACTCCCATGGAGAATCCATGGAGCATCCTATGGGTGGAACCCAACTTGATAATCCATGGAGCCACTTAGCCCACTATACAAGATATGGATGATTTACATAATCAACCCATATATTTAATTAGTTATCTTTGATCACTTAATTAATTCTTGATCAAACTAATCAAATAATATTATTAATATATTAGAACTTATAATATATTAATAATCTCCAAGTGTTATTTCTCTCATTTAGTCTATCCAATTGCATGGTGCCATGCAACCCAAATGGACCATGCCGGGTTGGGTCAAGTACTTACCAGAAATAGTGATGGACTTAGACACCTTATCCAACAGTCTCCCACATGGATAAGTCTAATAACTATAACTCTAGTACTTCAGGAACCGACCAGCAATCGTAGCTCTTTCAAGATCTCTCAGAACTGAGAAGATGATGATACACCATTTAAGATAAGTGATCATATAATCCTCTGTTCTAGATATCAGCCGGACAAATACATGGAACAATGTCTTACTTATTGTCCAGCAATTTGTTTCCCGATTTCCGATTTGTTTGACAAAGAAATTAATAGAACACATCAACTTAGTTCTGACCGGGCCTAGTACATAGGTCAAAACAAAATCATCGAGGGGCCGAGATATCAGCTTCTAATCCAAGAAGGAACAGATAAACTTCGACTCATATGTTTGTTCTACCACTCATTGAATTATTCACAAAAGCATGTTTTATAACATCGAGTTACCAATGCGTTTTCGTACAATCAATGCATAACCAACTTGTAAGTAACAAATCATATCTCTAGGGTTGAAGACTAATATGATATTACCGTCTCACGATCACTCGAGATAAATTCCATGAAGTGATTCCAGTGAGCGTGGGTTGAGTCCAATGCTCAGAGCTTATGAGCACTCATGATTGTTATAGCCATGTCCAACACCTTAGACCTCTACAACCAATCATGACAGTCTTGATTCATACCTACTTCCGACATATGACCAACCGTGGAGGTTTGAATAATATGATATACCAAACATAATTATTCTGGAATTCAAAACATGCAAAAGAAATATAGTAAACGATCGATAAGAGATAGCAACACTTTACTCATAAATAAAACACCTTTTATTCATCATCTAACATCAATTACACTTTACAAATTTCGAGGTTATCTAACTACTAAATCTAATATCATCCTTCAGCCCTATGCTCCGAGCATGCTGGAGATGCTTAACCCGAGTCAGTCCCTTCGTGAGGGGATCTGCTGGATTCTCATCCAATGATACCCTCTTTTCCATGAGGAGTCCTTCTTCTATTCGATGTCTGATAAAATGGTATTTTCTGTCGATGTGTCTGGATCTCCCGTGATCTCTTGGTTCCTTGGCTAAGGCAACAATGCTTTCACTATCACAGAAAATTTCCATTGGCTCTTTAATAGTTGGTACAACTCCAAGGTCTCCAATGAAGTTCTTCAGCCATATCGCCTCCTTTGCTGCCTCGCTAGCTGCAATATACTCTGATTCACAAGTTGAATCAGCCACTGTCTCTTTCTTGGAACTCTTCCAAGAAATTTCTCCTCCGTTTAAGGTAAAGACCCAGCCTGACTGAGAGCGGAAATTATCCATATCAGTCTGAAAGCTAGCATCACTATACCCTACAACCCTCAAGTCATCACTCCCACCAAGGGTAAGGACTACTTGAGGATATTATTTACCGCAGTCCAGTGTGCCTTGCCAGGGTTCCCCTGATACCCGCTAACCATGCTCAGGGCAAAGGCTACATCAGGTCGAGTACATGTCATAGCATACATGATCGATCCTACAGCCGAAGCATAAGGTATTCGACTCATTTCTGCTATTTCAGCCTCAGTGCTAGGGCTTTGTGTCTTACTCAATCTGGCGTTACTCTGGATGGTTAACTCTCCTTTCTTGGAGTCCTGCATGCTGAATCTCTTCAGCACCTTATCCAAGTAGGTACTCTGACTAAGTCCAATTAGTCTTTTACTCCGATCTCTTAAGATCCTTATCCCTAGAATATAGGCAACTTCTCCCAGGTCCTTCATAGAGAAACACTTCCCAAGCCAGGACTTCACTTTCTGCAGAGTTGGGATGTGATTTCCTATGAGTAGTATGTCATCCACATACAATACCGAAAAGCTAACTATACTCCCACTAGTCTTGACATATACACAAGATTCATCTTCACTCCTGTAAAAGCCAAATTCCTTGATTTTCTCATCAAAGCAAAGATTCCATCTGCGAGGTGCTTGCTTTAATCCATAAATGGATTTCTCAAGCTTACACACTCTATTAGGGTACTCGTTGCTGACAAAACCTTCTGGCTGACTCATGTAAACATCTTCAGCCAACTTTCCATTAAGGAAAGCGGTTTTGACATCCATTTGCCATATTTCTTAGTCATGAAATGCAGCTATGGCTAACAGAACCCTAATAGACTTAATCTTAGCCATTGGAGAAAAGGTCTCATCATAATCAACTCCCGGAGTTTGTGAGAAACCCTTTGCAACCAGTCGTGCCTTATAGGTGTGTACTTTACCATCCATGTCGGTCTTCTTCTTGAAAATCCATTTGCACCCTACTGTCTTACGACCTGGTACATTCTCAACCAAGTTCCAAACTTGATTGTCATACATGGAATGTATCTCACTGTCCATTGCCTCCTTCCACTTGGCTGACTCAGGGCCTGCGATGGATTCTGCGTAACTGTTAGGTTCATCCAGACCTATCAGCGTCTCATCACTGATAAGTGTATAACCTTCTGCAGTAATATGGAATCCATAGTAATGCTCAGGTGCATTCCTAACCCTTATGGAGCGTCTCAGAGGTACAGACTTGTCAATTGGCTCAATAAGAGTTTCCTCCTCAAGTTGAGTGCTAGGGTTTGAAGTTCCTTCACCGCTTGACTCTTGAATTTCTTCAAGATCAACTTGCCTCCCACTGTTTCCTTGGCTTATGAACTCTCTCTCTAAAGAAAGCCCTCCTAGCTACAAAGACCACATTTTCACTAGGTTTGTAGAAAAGGTAACCAAAGGATTGTTGTGGGTAGCCGACGAAAATACACCTCTCGCTTTGAGGTTCTAGCTTATCATGAGTCTCGCGTCTCACGAAATCCTCGCAACCCCAAATCTTGATGTGGTCTAGTTTGGGTACTTTACCAGTCCACATCTCATGAGGAGTTTTGGCAACTTTCTTTGTAGGGACAAGATTAAGGATATGGGTGGCAGTCTCTAAGGCATACCCCCAGAATGAGATTGGTAGCGAAGCTCGACTCATCATGGAATGAACCATATCCAACAAGGTTCGATTACGCTTCTCAGCCACACCATTCAACTGCGGTGTCCTGGGAGGTGTCAATTGTGAGACAATCCCACATTCCCTAAGATAGTCGAGGAACTCTGAACTAAGATACTCACCACCTCGATCGGATCGAAGCATCTTAATGTTCCTTCCCAATTGATTCTCGACTTCCTATTTAAATTCCTTAAACCTTTCGAAAGTCTCTGACTTATGCTTGATTAAGTAGACATATCCATATCTACTGTAATCATCAGTAAAAGTCAAATAATAATGATTAGCATCCCTTGTGGCATGTTTGAATGGACCATACACATCTGTGTGTACATGATCCAACAAACGTTCACCCCTCTCACAAGAACCTGTGAAGGGTGACTTTGTCATTTTTCCAAGTAAGCATGATTCGCAACTATCATTTGACTTTAGGTAAAATGACTCCAAGACTCCATCCTTTTGGAGTTGGCCTATGCGTTTCTTGCTTATATGTCCAAGAAGACAATGCCATAATGATGCTTTATCCAAGTTATTATTAACAGAATCAATACACAATACATTATTTCCTAGGTTATCAACCACATATACTGTTTCATACACGCAATCACAAGGTAATGCTCTAAAATAAAGAGCATTATTAAGGAAATCATTAATCGAACCAACTTCATTATCAAATGAAAAGGTCAAACCTTGTTTATACAATGCATGAAAGGAAATAATATTTCTTGCCATTTCTGGCGAATAACAACACTTATTCAAATCTAAACTAAACCCACTACTTAGCGATAAAGTATAAACTCCAATCTTGGTGACAGGTAAAGCTTTCCTATTCCCCATGATTAAGTTTATTCTTCCTTGCTCCACATTCTCACTTCTTCTTAGTCCCTACAAATCAGAACAGATATGAATACCACAACCGATATCAAGGACCCAAGAGTTAGAATGGGGTGAGTTATTAGATAAGGTAGTGTAAATATCTGCATAGTCGGGTTAGCTTTCCCATCCTTCACATCTTGCTGGTATTTTGGGCAGTTTCGCTTCCAATGTGATTTTTCATGGCAATAGAAGCATTCTGCCTCTTTTGGGTCAGAAGAAGGAGTGACGAAACCTTTCTTTGTTCCAATTGAAGAAGAGCCATCAAGGGTCCTAGCCTTGGTACCCTTTGAAGAGCTCTTTCTCTTCTTCCCTCGACTTTTCCCGATTGCCAAAACCGGAGCGGAGTTTGGAGTAGGAGTGTTAACAACCGACTTGCCCTTAAGACCTATTTTTGTGGTCTTGAGAAGACCCTGAAGTTTGCTGAGTGTGACCTCTTCCTTATTCATGTGATATGTCATGTGGAATTGATCATAACACGATGGCAAGGAGTGCAAAATGATATCTATTGCAAGCTCCCCAGGGAAGTTCACATTAATCTTTAGCAACCGATCCACATACCTTTGCATTTTCTGCATGTGGCTCGTGACGGATTCCCCGTCCTTCATCATGGTTGTTATCATGGAGCAGATGATTTCATACCTCTCTTGTCGTGCACTTTGATGGTATCTTTCCATCAGATCTTGGTGCATTTCAAAAGGGTAGAAGTCCTCATAGGACTTTTGGAGTTCCGTTGTCATCGTGGCCATCATGATGCATGCCACTTTGGTAGCATCCCTTTCATGTGCCTGAAAGTCAGCGATCTCCTGGGGAGTTGCAGTGGTCTCATCAATCTCCTTAAGTTCCTTGTCGAGGACATATTATTTGTCCTCGTAGCGGGTAATCATCCTGATGTTTCTGATCCATTCATTGAAGTTGGATCCATCAAAAGTGACTTTCCCACATAAGTTCATAAGGGTAAAGGAGCCATTAGGATTAGAGCCAGAAGCAACATTGTTTTAAGACATCTGAAGGAAGAGGACAAGATTTGTTTAGATATTAAGAGAGTCCTTAATAAAACACCCAAATGTAATATTAAGGCTAGGATCCAATCACAATATATTATAACTTAGAAGAGGTATGTCGTAATCCAAGTTATAACATATTTGAAAGGTAGGTGAATGACGATTCACCAATTTCCACCACGAAAACCGAAATATTAAATATTAGGTTTTTTATTGGTTCTTAGAAATTCCTATATTCTTTTGAGATTCAATGAACTTTTCAAAGGCATGCTTCAATCTCGAGTGTGCCCTCCAAGTTTTGTGACTGGGATACCGAGGATCACAAAATGAGGTGTGAAGTAACCATGCAAATCACTTGGTACCCTTAAAGTTTATCACTCAATCGATGTGCCGGTAAACCACACACGGTCCACCGATACTATGATAAACCTTAAGTCACCCTTTACCTACCTTGTTAAGTCCAAGTTAGTGTGTCGGTTAACCACACACGCTCCACCAATGACTTAAACAAAGTGTAAAGTGTAATTTCATGGATTAGCACCTTATTCACATTTTTCCTAAAGTAACTAAGATTGGGAATTTAATAAAAACATTTAGTTACTTTATAATATTCATCATACTTTTAATGAGAATTTATAAGTCCTTGTCCTACCCGTTCGGCTAACGACCCTCCACCAGTCAAGTAAGCGGTGGGTGAGAGTGGACACCCATTAAGTTGCCATTTTATAGGCAACGATCTTATACCCACCTTATAGACCGGCTTCGTGAATGAGGCATACTAGCGGTAAGACGACTTTGATCTTATATATATATATATATATATATATATATATATATATATATATATATATATATATATATATATATATATATATTATTAACTTATAATATTATAAGTATAAGTTTAGAATTTGAACTTTTAAAATTCTAAGGGTTGGAAGTAAAGTTTTAACATGGCTTTACTTGTTCCAAAACTTGAGGGCAAGTTTTGTAAACTTTCAAAACTTTTCATTTCTTGTAACTTATGAGTTTATTAGGGTATTAAAAATGAAGACTCTTAATTTTTATAACCCAAGTGTTCTTTTAATGGTTTTAAAGCAAAGTGCCTTTTGGTTTTCCATAACTTGAGGACAAGTTATAGACTCCATTAAAACGCATAATGATCAAGAATTAATCTACCACATAGGTTACAAACAATTCCTATGATCATCTAAACATCATAAGATCAAGAACATGAACATGAACACTTTTATGAATAAAAAATTACACTTAAAACTTTGTAATTTTGATAACTTGTTTTTGTAAATGGGTTAGCAAGGACATTAGACCATCTAAAACAAGTTTTCAAGTACCAAAACAGTTTAGGGTAATGTTTCTAGTCCATTTCCAGCAACTAAAGTCGAAAATCTGCATTCTGAGCTCTTACTCGCCGAGTGCACGAACCTACTTGGCGAGTAGGATGAAGATACACATGAACTCAGCGAGTTTCCCCATGGACTCGGCGAGTTCATCAGGCAGATTGAACAAAATCGACTTTTTTCAACTATTTAGCACAAATAACAAACAAACAAGCCTAGTCTCTGATACCACTGATGGGTTTTGAGCATTCTAACACTTCCTAAGTGTACATGCAACCCTAATAACCTTGGATCTATGTTTGTCTAATTATCATGCAAAGTTGAATTCCAAGGTTATATTCCTATCTAGCATACATGGGGAGCAATTTTTAACTTAAATGAAAGATAGAATAACTTACCTTGTTGTTGCCTATGTTCCTTGAAACCTTGTGAGCCTAGCACCCCAAGTGTGATGCCTCAAATGCTTCACACAACACCAAATGCTCTTGGAAAGACTTTTGAGAGAATACACACTTCTTAAAATCGGCCTAACCCTCTTGTTTCATATGTGTAGCCGATTTTGGTGGAGTATGAGACTCTTATATAGTGTTGACACATCTAGGGTTACACCATGTAAACCCTAATGTGTCATGACTCTTCATTTCCATGACCCATGGGTTTGTAACTCCCATGGAGCATCCATGGAGCATCCTATGGGTGGAACCCAACTTGATAATCCATGGAGCCACTTAGCCCACTATACAAGATATGGATGATTTACATAATCAACCCATATATTTAATTAGTTATCTTTTGATCACTTAATTAATTCAAAATTAATTCTTGATCAAACTAATCAAATAATATTATTAATTTATTAGAACTTATAATATATTATCTCCAAGTGTTATTTCTCTCATTTAGTCTATCCAATTGCATGGTGCCATGCAACCTAAATGGACCATGTCGGGCCGAGTCAAGTACTTACCAGAAATAGTTATGGACTTAGACACCTTATCCAACACGAAGGGCATCACTACATCTTCGTAGTCACCATATCGAGTCCTAAATGCTGTTTTGAAAACATCATTCCTGTGATCTCGTGGCTGACTGGAAAACTCTTGCATTACTGCTGATGCTAATCGATACGGGGCTTGGTTACGAGGGTAGCTCCACGAATTTGGTCGATGTGAAACTCGACTCGACACTCGGGAGGAATTCCTGGAAGCTTTTCGAGAGAAGACACCAGAAAAGTTGCAGACTTCGGGGATGCAACTTCCTGTTTCTCGATGGTCACATAGGCTAGGAATTTATGGCACTCCCTTCGGAGAAACCTTTTGAGCTTTGATGTACGAAATGATGCAACAGCTGAAACTAAGTTTATCGCTGCAGATTATAAGAGTTTGAGCGGGGAAGGTTGAGATGGATAGATTTTTCGGAACAAAGGATGTCAGCACGATTGAGAGTCAATCAATCCATGCCAATGAATACTTCAAAGCTCTTATGTAACATCCCCCTCTAGCACATATCACAATATTGTCCGCTTTGGGCCACTCGGCACGAGGACTTCCCAATGGGTCACCCATCCTGGTACTACTCCCGCCCGAGCACGCTTAACTGCAGAGTTCTTATGGGATCTGCTGCCCTCACGGCTTTAAAACACGTTGTGACAGGGAAGGTATCCACACCCCTTATAAGGAATGCTTAGTTCTCCTTCCCAGCCGATGTGGGATCAGATCTAACTCACTTTCACCTCCCATTATAGGGGTGTGGATACCTTCCCTATTACAACGCGTTTTAAAGCCGTGAGGGCAGCAGATCCCATAAGAACTCTGTAGTTAAGCGTGCTCGGGCGGGAGTAGTACCAGGATAGGTGACCCCCTGGGAAGTCCTCGTGCCGAGTGGCCCAAAGCGGACAATATTGTGATACGTGCCAGAAGGGGATGTTACATCTTAATTGAAAAACCGGTATAAGATCGATGAGAAAAAGGATGATCATCGAGGGTAAGGGTTCAACCTATGAATATATCGCTAACGTCCTCTTTCTCGCTGTTAGACATCTTGACAGTAGGGATTTCGGTTACTAATGGAGGACTAGAGTTAAGATAATATTTGATTGAATAGATAACAAATTTTCTTTCAACAATATAATCGAAAAGGTTTGCAAGTATAAGGGTTGTCGAGGAAGAATATATATATATATATATATATATATATATATATATATATATATATATATATATTCTTCCTCGACAACCCTTATACTTGCAAACCTTTTCGATATATATATATATATATATATATATATATATATATATATATATATATATATATATATATATATATCCGTGACAACGGTGGGATCGGCGGCTGCCTCAACTTGTCCCATAGCTAGGAGTCTCCTGGTGTTTCCAGTTGTTGCCGCCCTGGGGCAGTTTCACTTGAAATGCCCGGCTTTGTTGCGACCGTAGCAGGCCGGACTAATTCCCGCTCCGGAAGCTTGATTGAGTTGGTTTTCTGCAGTTTCGAGCAAGGTGGCCTTTCTTGCCACAGTTGTTGCAGAGTCTTTCGCGGCATGGCCCGTGAGTACGGTGATGGTAGCTGCACTTGTCGCACCAAGGAAGGGTACCGGTATATCTACTGGTAGGAGTTTGAGCTGTGGATCCGACGGCAGAGACGGTAGCAGGGACAGTAGAACGAAACATCTCCTTATAAAGGGTGTGGATACCTTCCTTGTCACAATGCGTTTTAAAGCCATGAGGGCAGCAAATCCCATAAGAACTCTACAGTTAAGCGTGCTCGGGCGGGAGTAGTACCAGGATGGGTGACCCCCTGGGAAGTCCTCGTGCTGAGTGGCCCAAAGAGGACAATATTGTGATACGTGCCAGAGGGGGATGTTACATCTTAATTGAAAAACCGGTATAAGATCGATGGGAAAAAGGATGATCGTCGAGGGTAAGGGTTCAACCTATGAATATATCGCTAACGTCCTCTTTCTCGCTATTAGACATCTTGACAGTAGGGATTTCGGTTACTAATGGAGGACTAGAGTTAAGATAATATTTGATTGAATAGATAACAAATTTTCTTTCAACAATATAATCGAAAAGGTTTGCAAGTATAAGGGCTGTTGAGGATGAATATATATATATATATATATATATATATATATATATATATATATATATATATATATATATATATATATATATATATATATATATATATATATATATATATATATATATACCTGTGACAACGGTAGGATCGGCGGCTGCCTCAACTTGTCCCATAGCTAGGAGTCTCCTGGTGTTTCCAGTTGTTGCTGCCCTGGGGCAGTTTCACTTGAAATGCCCGGCTTTGCTGCGACCGTAGCAGGCCGGACTAATTCCCGCTTCGGAAGCTTGATTGAGTTGGTTTTCTGCAGTTTCGAGCAAGGTGGCCTTTCTTGCCACAGTTGTTGCAGAGTCTTTCGCGGCATGGCCCGTGAGTACGGTGATGGTAGCTGCACTTGTCGCACCAAGGAAGGGTACCGGTATATCTACTGGTAGGAGTTTGAGCTATGGATCCGACGGCAGAGACGGCAGCAGGGACAGTAGCAGCACGAATTGCCACTATTTGCTGCTTCTTCGAGGACTCCTGAGAAAACTGACTCTTCTTCTTTTTCCAAGATTTTCTTTTCTCACCACTCCTCTCTGTCGGCTCAGGAGTGGTGGCTGCTTCCTCTAGGCAATCGATATGGTCGATCAGAGTTTGCGCTAGGCATTTGGCGCTGTCATAGGTGTCTGGCTTCGCAGCCAAGACATTTCCTTTGGTTGGCTGGGTCAACCCCCAGATGAATCTCTCAATCTTTTTACTCTCTGGGGTAACCATTCCCGGACAGAGTAGCGCCAAGTCATCGAATCTTGAAGTGTAAGCGGCGATATCGGAACCCTTCATCTTCAGGTTCCAGAGTTCGTGTTCTAGCTTGTGCATTTTGCCCCGAGGGCAATACTCTGCAAGCAGAAGTTCTTTCATGGCCTCTCAACCCATGGCATTGGCTACGGGTAGAGTTAGGGATTTAACTCGACCGTTCCACCAAGTCAAGGCTTTATCGGTAAAGGTACAAGCGACGAACTTCACTTTATCAGATTCAGAGCAAGCACAAATTTCGAAAATAGATTCGATTTTCTCGAACCATCGGGTTAGGGTAATGACACCTCCAGTGCCATCGAAGGATGTGGGTTTCGCGTTCATAAAATCTTTATAAGAACACTCTTTTCGGTGTCCTTGGCTATCATCCTGATTTTGGGGCTAAGGACAACCTCCTGAACCACCGGGGTTCATTTGAGACATGGCGGCTGCCACTGCGGCAGTAAAAGCTGTTTGGAACATTACGGGATCAGATTGGGGAGGAGGTGGTGGCGGAGGGTTGTTGTTGTTCTTTGGGTTAGGTCTTTTTCTTGGAGGCATCTTGATCTAAAAAGATCAGGAAAGAGAGCATGATAAGTCCTCTGATTTGAATCAAGAGACATGGAACAGAGGATATCTCATTAAGACAGACATAGAATTCTATTAAGCGATAAAGCAGGAAAGAGTTATCAAAGCAGATAAATTATCGCTAAAGGAATGATTGAGGAGCAACGTTGGAATGAGGATTTCTATAATGGATTTGGCTCAAGAAATACTCCCATATTATTTAATGATTCGTTGTGATGACGACTCGTTGTTTGGGTATTGGGTAAGTTTTAGGCATGCCGCATACCACAGTCACTCTGAAGCACATGTTGGCTGTGTCTCGAATGAATATAGTTGGCCAAACTATATTGATCCTAGACATGACTACATAACTGCCTAGGTTTAACCGCATCGTACAACACCCATTTACTTATGTTTTGTTCTACTTGTAGTTACGGATTTCGACGGTTAGGTATGCTTGCATACTTTTGAAAATACTTATATTTTAAGGTATACTTTTAGTTCAGAGCACTTAGGCCCCTTAGTGTTTATAATCTTATACCATGTAAGGTTTGGTATACTAGTTCAATATAAACAAGGGCTCTGATACCAATCTGTCACACCCCGAAACCGAAGGCGGATACGTTCTGGGGTGGAGGACGTCATGAATATCGCAACCAATGTACATAGTAAGCGTAGTAAACACAAAGCAATACATTACATAAAGTTATTACATTTTTTTGAAATCAAAGTGTTACAAGTGTCATACATATATATCATATGAACAAAAGTAAAGATGTGTCTTCTACGTACTCCGTCTTTGCTAAAAGGATCGTTGGGTACTTGTCTAACGTGGACCTGAGAATACAAGCAGTTTGAAAATCAGCATAAAGCTGGTGAGTGCATAAGAGGTTTGTTTTCTGAAAATGTACAAGTTTCCTTTGGTTTTCCGAAAAAGTTTGTTATCCAAGAAAATCCCATATTTTCTTATAAGTGTAGTTTAGTTATCCATTAGTTACACGGTCTTGTTAAGAACAATTCAGTTATCCCAGGAAAAACCCTTATTTCCCTAAAAGAAAAGTTTAGTTGAAGTCCTATATTTCCATTCGATACAACAGTAGATAGTTTAATACGTAAAACTAGATATATTTGAAAAATCCACTGGGGATACCATCCAGTAAAACTATAGATTAATAGAAGATATAGATTTAAAACCACTGGGAATACCATCCAGTAAAACCATTGATTAATAGAAGATATAGATTTAAAACCACTGGGAATACCATCCAGTAAAACCATAGATTAATAGAAGATATAGATTTAAAACCACTAGGAATACCATCCAGTAAAACCATAGATTAGAAAAGATATAGATTCAAAACCATGGGATTAACATCATGTACTAGATATAGATTCAAAACCATGGGATTAACATCCCGTACTAGATATAGATACTATAGATAGAAGATATATATAAAATCAAATCCATGAATAAACTTATATTAATATGTATTGTGAGTCGGGTAACCATGTTGATGCGACACCGAGACCTCCTTGACGTTCGTCAGACGTCGGACGATATCCAGAATTTGTCACCCCAGGCGTGCCTGCCTAACTGTAGCTAGCAGTTAGGTGTGGCATTGTCAGTCCCGAATAGATCTATTCATAAATTCCACGCTCTCCCTCCTGGAGACTCTGGGTACACTTCCGGGAAGGATTTACTGATAACCCAAAGGGTAATGCCGAATCTCACAAGCTAGTATTAAATTACTCACAGTGTTTTCAGGCGTTATCAAACATACTAATCGTTTTGAAACATAATACATTGAAAACAGTTAAATATAATGGAATTATCTGGCAAAATACTCTAAATTAAACAGAGATAAACTGAATCAGACATAGTTTATCTAAAAGATTTACATAAATTTGTGCTTGTTAAATAAGAATTAAAGATCCCAAATTATTCCCATAATAATTTGATTGATTTGATTGTTTCTTTTACTGAAATCCATGTAGTTATAATCGATAAATCATCCCTTATGCTCAGCATAATACATATGGGGTAAAGATATTTAAAGTTAGCTAGATATTTATAGAAATACATCAGTTTTAGGTTTTGAAAACATTTATAGTTTGCTTGTATTCCCCCCTGAAAACATTGAAAAACACAGAAAAAGGCGTAGGGGTATGAACTCACCAGTCGAGGAACGTGTCGTCTAGGATGCTAAGTGTCAGATCGGGGCTTGATAACGCATGAGGGTCCTATGTAATATGAAATGATACACAATTGTATCTAATTAGACTTTGAATCACTAATTAGATAATATTATACACTCCAAGACGCGAAAGCACTTCAAAATAAGTGTCTGGAGTGACCCGGGTGACATCTAAGGACGTATATGGCTTTGAAATTGAGTTTAGTCTTCAAGAGTAAAGTTTTAAGAGAGTTTACGGCCCTAATGACCCATTCCCCAAGAGTTTACGGCCGTAAACTCATGTTGGGGTGTTCTAGGGTGCTAAATGGCCTTATATCACTTGGGAAAATTGGCTAGGATCAAATCTAGGGTATAGGAATGGATTAAACCCTCATATGGACCATCAAATGGAGTTTACGGAAGTAAAATAGGAGTTTACAGCCTCAAACTCCCCCACACTCAATCCTTTGATGTTTTGGTGGTCATAGGTCTTTACAAGTGTAGTTAATTCTACAAGCCATGGAATGAGTTTAAGGCACCATTTGACCATGTTTTAGGATTTTACAGCCTAAGAACTCGTTCTTTGGGGGTTTACGGCCGTAAGCTCCTATGGGGGTTGTTCTAGCATGTTTAAGGCCCTTATCTTGTTTGTGGTTGCTTCTAGACTTTATTCTAAGGCTTATGAGGTTTGTAAGTGGCATTTTAACACCATAAATTGAGTTTACTCCCCATGAATAGGTGTTTACTATCCAAGCATGTGCTTGGGCCGTAAACTCATGCTTATGCTCTAATGTATGAGTTAAAGGTGTTCTAAGTCCATGCAAATGAGTACTTAAGTCATATCTAAGCTCCAAATGAGGTTTGGAAGGGTTTTATGGCTCAAAAACCCTATTTACATGTGTTCACGGCCTAAGGATGTTCCAGTACCATAAACACATGTTTATGGTCCTATTCCTCATACAAATCATGAATTTGAAGGCTAAAGGTGTTATACTAGGATCTAGGATAGTTACCTTGATGATTTGGAGCTTGATTTGGATGATTTTGGCTCAATTTCAACTTTTAGAGAGAGAAAGTAGAGAGAGAGTAGAGAGAGTGGAAAAGGCTTCAAATGAGGCTCTCCCAACTTTATATACGCTCAAAGTTTGGGACACGGTGGAGTTCTACCCGATACTGACGCTGGACGAGGCTTTTGGTCACACCCGATGAAGGTACCGAAATTGCAACTTAGATGAAACTAAATATTTTCTAAATGAAAATAGAAAATATTTTAATGTTTTAAAATGTATCCCGACACTTATGAAACCTAAATAGAAGTCGCAATTAAATTAATTTAAATTAAAGTTAACGGAAAAATTGGGACGTAACGGCTTTATTAACGGAAGCAGATTACAGTGACGGAATAAATTATGGGTTGTCACAGGAGTGCGGCCGCACACCTTCATCAGGTGGCTGCACACACTCATAATACCCTCCAAAGTGAGAGTAAGGCCAAACAATCGACACATGGGACTCAAAGAAGGAGTGTACGGCTGCACACCCCTGTGTACGGCCGCACACACACCCTGTACGGCTGTACACTCTAGTGTGAAGCCTCACACACAAGTCTGGCCGCATACCCCAACCGCACACTCACCTTTATGGCCATGCACACACCCTAACACCCATATTTGTTCTTAAACTTGTATAGATCATTGAGTATAGAACACAGGACACTTAATCGTAGTGATTTCAATTCCTTAGGGTGATTTCTCATCATGTTTATGATGGGTTTTAGCCATAAGAACCTTCCTATGTGCGCATGCAAAACCCTAATGCTTGGATCTAGGCTTTCTAATAAACATGCATTAAATCCAAGTCTTCTAATGACTAAATAGGTTAAATAACAACATTGAAACAGATCTAGAATCATACCTTTGAGTTCCTTGTTGATCTTGAGGTCTTGGAGCTTCTAGAGTCACAAGTGTCACTCCTCTAATGGCTTACAAACACCAATAGCAATAAGAATGATTTAGGAGAGAGAAGAGGGGAGGAATTCGACCAGAGGTTCCTTACTTTAGGAGGTGTGTCGAATTCCATCAGCCATAGGGTCTATTTATACTTGTAGACTCCTTAAGGGTTACAACCTAAACCCTAATTGGATAATCTTCTCTTAAGGCTATCCAAATCCATTCCATAGATAAGCATATGGACGATTTTAGCTATCCTAAAGCTCTTAGAATTCGTCCAAGGCATATCCTAATGGATTTACAGTCTAAAGCTTAACTATCAAACAATTGACAGTTTATACCCCTTTATTTAATTAATCTCTTTAAGTCATCAAAATTAATTCTAATTAATTCTATGACTTATATTAATCAAATAATAAATATATTATTCATTATATTATTCTCATAATATATTAATAATATTTACTCTCTCTTAATAAATCATCCTATCAAGTGGCTATGATGAAGGCAACCCAAAAGGACCATGCACAACCGGATCAAATACTTGCCTAATATAGTTGCAGCCTTAGACACTATTCCAACAGTCTCCCACTTGGATAAGTCTAGTAACTATATTTACAAGTACAATTCGGTTTGCAATCATAGCTCTCAAAGACGCTGTCAACTATGATCTAATCAATCTTGTCCTTTAGATAAGGGAACGTACAGTCCTCTGTTAGATATCATGCTGACAATCCTATGGAATGGTTAGTCAAGCATTTAGGTTTCTCGATCTCTGATTTATTTGACATAGAACTTAATCGAACACATCAATTCAGTTCTGACCGGGCCCGGCACATAAGTCAAATCAAATCATCGAGCGGCCGAGATATCGCTTTTACCTTCTTAGATAAAATTTACAGATAAACTTCGACTTATATGCATTTACTTATTCATTAACCAACTATACACAACAATATGTTTTATAACACCAAGTTACTGATGCATTTTCGTATTATCAATGTACAACCAACTAACAAATAATAAACCATATATCTAGGTTTTAAGACTATATGATATTATCGTCTTGCGATCACCTTTTATATCGTATTCCATATGGTGATTCCAGCAAGCGCGGGTTTATTCCAATGCTCAAAACTAGTTCATAAGCACTCATGAACGTTGCAGCAACCCTTTGCTATGTCTAACACCATTCAGACACTCTACACACCAATTCATGACAATCTTCTTTCACATCTACTCCCAACATATGAACGATTGTGGACCATTTGAATAATTCGATTATTCCTAATAAACTTAATTATTCTGGAAGTCAAAACATGCAAAGTGAAACAATAGCTAAACAATTAATATAAGATAGTATCATTACTCATAAATAAAACTCCTTTATTTAATCATCAAATGTCAATTACATTTATCTAGTACACGTTTCTAATACTATCTAATCTATGCTAATATCATCCTTCAGCCCAATACTCCTAGCATGCTGTAAGTGCTTAACCCTACTCAGTCCCTTCCTAAGCGGATCTGCTGGGTTATCTTCTGATGATATCCTCTTCACTACCAATTGTCCTTCTTCTACACGATGTCTGATGAAGTGATATTTTCTGTCGATATGTCTTGATCTACCATGATCCCTCGGTTCCTTGGTTAAGGCAACCGCACCTTCGTTATCACAGAAAATCTCCATGGGCTCCTTTATGGCAGGTACGACTCCAAGATCACCGATGAAGTTCTTTAGCCATATTGCCTCCTTCGACGCTTCGCTCGCTGCAATGTACTCTGATTCACACGTTGAATCAGCTACGGTCTCTTGCTTGGAACTCTTCCAGGTCACTGCTCCTCCAGTTAGGGTAAAGACCCAGCCCGACTGCGAACGGTAGTTGTCCCTGTCGGTCTGAAAACTGGCGTCACTATACCCTCGCACCTTCAAGTCATCACTCCCTCCGAGGACTAAGAACCATTCCTTTGTCCTCCGAAGGTAGTTAAGGATATTCTTCACCGCAATCCAATGTGCTTTGCCAGGATTCCCTTGATATCTGCTAACCATGCTCAAGGCGAAGGCTACATCAGGGCGAGTACAAGTTATAGCGTACATGATTGAGCCAACTGCGGAAGCGTATGGTACTCGGCTCATTTCTGCTATCTCAGCTTCGGTACTCGGACTTTGAGTCTTACTCAACTTGGCATTACTTTGTATTGGTAATTCTCCCTTCTTTGAGTTTTCCATACTAAAACGTTTCAGTACCTTCTCCAAGTAAGTGTTCTGACTAAGTGCAATTAGTCTCTTACTTCTTTCTCTCACTATCCTTATTCCCAAAATGTAAGAAGCTTCTCCGAGGTCCTTCATAGCGAAGCACTTCCCGAGCCAGGACTTAACTTCCTGCAGAGTCGGGATGTCGTTTCCTATGAGCAATATGTCATCGACATATAGGACGAGAAAGCTTACTATACTCCCACTGGCTTTGACATATACACAAGACTCGTCTTCGCTTCGTACAAATCCAAACTCTTTGACTTTCTCATCGAAGCAAAGATTCCATCTGCGAGACGCTTGCTTAAGTCCATAAATGGACTTCTCAAGCTTACACACTCTATTCGGATGCTTCGGATCCACAAACCCCTCGGGCTGAGCCATGTAAACATCCTCAGCCAACTTCCCATTAAGAAAAGCGGTCTTGACATCCATTTGCCAAATCTCATAATCATGAAATGCGGCAACAGCTAGCATCACTCTAATAGATTTAATCTTCGCAACTGGTGAGAAGGTCTCATCATAGTCAACTCCAGGAGTTTGAGTAAAAGCCCTTCGCAACCAATCGCGCTTTATATGTGTGCACGTTTCCATCCACATCGGTCTTCTTCTTGAAGATCCATTTGCACCCAACGGTCTTACGTCCGGGCACATAATCAACCAAATTCCAAACTTGGTTATCATACATGGATTGGATCTCGCTATCCATTGCCTCTTTCCATTTTGCAAACTCCGGGCCTGCCATGGCTTCCTTATAGCTATTAGGTTCATCAAGATTTATTAGTGTACCATCACTAATATACGTGTCCCCTTCGGTAGTGATATGAAAACCATAAAACTGGGGTAGAACTCTAACTCTATCGGAACGTCTAAGAGGTAAGGATTCGTCAATCGGTTCAACCGGAGTTTCCTCCTCGGGTTGAGTGCCAGCGGTAGAGGTTCCTTCATCTATCGACTCTTGAATCTCTTCAAGCTCGATTTGCCTCCCACTGTCTCCTTGGCTTATGAGTTCTCGCTCTCGGAAAACTCCTCTCCTTGCAACGAAGACAACATTGTCCTTCGGTCTATAGAAGAGATATCCAAAGGATGTCTGCGGGTAGCCGATGAAATACATCGCTCACTTCAAGGTTCAAGCTTGTCGTGAGTATCTCGTCTTACGAAAGCCTCGCAACCCCAAACCTTGATATGTGCCAACGAGGGAGCTTTCCCTGTCCACATCTCGTGAGGTGTTTTGGCAACCTTCTTAGTAGGGACTCGGTTAAGGATATGGGCGGCAGTCTCTAAGGCATACCCCCAAAAAGAGATTGGTAGCAATGCACGACTCATCATAGAGCGAACCATATCCAATAAGGTTCGATTACGCCTTTCTGCCACACCATTCAACTGCGGTGTTCTAGGAGGCGTCAATTGTGAAACTATTCCACACTCCTTGAGATAATCGTGGAATTCAAGACTTAGGTACTCTCCTCCTCGATCGGATCGAAGCATCTTGATTTTCCTGCCCAATTGATTCTCCACTTCATTCTTGAACTCTTTGAACCTTTCAAAAGTGTCTGACTTTTGCTTGATTAAGTAGATATACCCATATCTACTATAGTCATCGGTAAAAGTCACATAGAAGCGGTTCCCATCCTTCGTGGTTGATCTAAACGGTCCACACACATCGGTATGTATTAGGTCCAATAGACCCTCGCCCCTTTCACATGTACTCGTGAAGGGCGACTTAGTCATCTTTCCAAGCAAACAAGACTCGCATGTGTCATCTTCCCTAAGGTCGAATGACTCCAACACTCCATCCTTTTGGAGTTGGGCTATGCGTTTCTTGTTGACATGTCCAAGACGACAATGCCACAAGGATGCTTTATCCATACTAGTGGAAGAACCAATATTCAAAACATCATTTCCTAAGTTATCGACAATCATAACGGTTTCATATATTCCATTACATGGTATAGCTTCAAAGTAAAAGACACCATTTAGATAAGCCAAAATAGAACCATTCTCATTATTAAAAGAAAATCTAAATCCTTGTCTATACAAACCATGAAATGAAATGATGTTTCTTGCCATTTCTGGCGAATAGCAACAATTGTTCAAATCTAAAACTAAAATATTTCTAAGCACTAAAGAATATACTCCAATCTTGGTCACAGGCGACGATCTTCTGTTCCCCATGATTAGATTGATCCTTCCTTGCTCCACATCCCTACTTCTTCTTAGTCCCTGCACATTAGTACAAATGTGATAACCACAACCGGTATCAAGAACCCAAGAAATAGCATGATTAGAATCGTTAGATTTGATTGTATATATACCTGCGAAAGATGGCTTGATCTTTCCTTCTTTGATTGCTTGCAGGTAATCTGGGCAACTTCTCTTCCAATGTCCTATCTTGTGGCAGTGGTGGCACTCTGCCTCCTTCGGGTTAGAGCATGGCTTAGCGGGATCAACTTTGGTCCCACTAGAAGAGGCACCATCTCGGGCTTTCACCTTGCGATAGTTCTTCAATGAAGCTTTCCTCTTCTTTCCCTTCCCTTGTCCAATAGCCAAGACAGGAGCAGCGGGCGGATTGGGAGTGGGTGCAACAGACTTGTCTTTGAAGTTGCTCTCAGCAACCCTCAAGAGACCTTGGAGCTTGCTTAGGGTGACCTCTTCTTTGTTCATGTGGTAGGTCATCCTAAATTGGTTGTACATCGGAGGCAAAGAGTGAAGCACCATGTCGATCGCCAAGTCTTCACCGAAGTCAACATTTAACTTGCGGAGGCGGTCAACATACCTTTGCATCTTTTGCAAGTGCACGGTAAGAGATTCTCCATGACCCATCTTCGCGGAAATCATGTTAGTGAAAATCTCGTACCTCTCTTGTCTCGCGTTTTGGTGGTACCTCTCCAATAAGTCTTGATGCATCTCGTACGGGTACATGTCCTCGTAGGACTTTTGGAATTCGGAGTTCATGGTGGCGATCATGATGCAATGTACCTTCGTTGCATCTCACTCATGAGTTTCAAAGGCGGTGATTTCGGCGGGAGTAGCAATTTCGGGGTTGATTTTCTCGAGCTTCTCATCGAGGACATACTCCTTATCCTCATAGCGAGCAATGGTGCGAATGTATCTTATCCATTCGCTAAAGTTCGTTCCATCGAAGGTGACCTTTTGGCAAAGGCTCATCAACGTGAAAGAACTAGCAGCAGCGTTGTTTGCGTTTGACATCTACAATTAGAAAAGGACAAAGATAGATTAGAATAAGAATCCCTAATTATCACCCAATAAGAAAATTAGGGCTAGGATCCAACAATAACATTTACATACTAGAAAAGGGATGCCGTAATCTAACATGCAAATAAATTGAAGGTAAGTGAATGATGATTCACTAATTCTCCATCACAAAACTTAAACTATTAGTCCTAAGTGTTTTTGAGAATTCCTAGGTTCGGATGAGATTCATTGAAACTATTCAATGGCATGTTTAAATCTCGATATGCCCCTCTCGTTTGTGACTGGGATGCCGAGGATCACAAAGCGGGTGTGAATTACCATGCAAATTCACATGGTGCCTTCATTGTAACAATCACCTATTCGATGTGCCGGTAAACCACACACGCTCCATCGAACTATGATAAACAATGAATCACCCTTTGCCACCTTCGCTTAGAACCAATTAGTGTGCCGGTAAACCACACACGCTCTACTAACATCTTAGCAAGGTGCAAAGTGTAATTTCATGGGATTGCATCAATTCACTTTTCCTAAAGTAACTAGGATTGGGAAATTTTAAAATATGTGTAGTTACTTTGTATTTTCTTATTATACCTTTAATGAGAGAATGAGGTTGCCCTATCCTACCCGTTCGGCTAACGACCCTCCACCAATCAAGCAAGCGGTGGGTGTGAGTGTACACCCATTAAGTGCCATTTTATAGGTCGCAACCTTATACCCACCTTATAGATCGGCTTCGTGAATGAGGCCTACTAACGGTAAGACTAGCATTTAGTTATACATATATATATTATTCTAGTAATATCATATTAGTATAGGGTTGTATTTTAAAACTTTCAAAATCTAGGGTTTGAAATTTAAGTTGTCTAAATTAAAACTTTTAATCACAAATATAAATTTCAAAACATGAGGGTAGGTTTTAAACATTTAAAACATGGAGGATCAAATAACAAATAATTCCAATTAACAATTAATATCCTAATTATCTATATTTGATTTATTCAAGATTTCTTTGAAAGATAATTACCAAAAATAGTTAAATAATTAATTGATTATCATATAAGGAAATTAAATATTTAATTAGTTGATAAATATCTTTTTCTAGATCAAGATAATAGTCATATATATCATAAAATCGGATTTAGGTTGATCTATTATGATTAAGGTAAGTTTCCATAAGATAAACACAAAGAAATCCCGAATCTGGTCATTCCTGACGCCTGGACTTGCCGAGTGCACAAGGGGACTCGCCGAGTCAGGCCTACTCGCCGAGTCCACCTTGGGACTCGCCGAGTCAGTGACACAGAAACCAAAAAATCGAATTTTGCAGGTTTGTTTCAGTTAATCAAGCAACAATTTAAAGAAAACCAAACTAGGCTCTGATACCACTGATGGGTTTTAGCCATAAGAACCTTCCTATGTGCGCACGCAAAACCCTAATGCTTGGATCTAGGCTTTCTAATAAACATGCATTGAATCCAAGTCTTCTAATGACTAAATAGGTTAAATAACAACATTGAAACAGATCTAGAATCATACCTTTGAGTTCCTTGTTGATCTTGAGGTCTTGGAGCTTCTAGAGTCACAAGTGTCACTCCTCTAATGGCTTACAAACACCAATAGCAATAAGAATGATTTAGGAGAGAGAAGAGGGGAGGAATTCGACCAGTGGTTCCTTACTTTAGGAGGTGTGTCGAATTCCATCAGCCATAGGGTCTATTTATACTTGTAGACTCCTTAAGGGTTACAACCTAAACCCTAATTGGATAATCTTCTCTTAAGGCTATCCAAATCCATTCCATAGATAAGCATATGGACGATTTTAGCTATCCTAAAGCTCTTAGAATTCGTCCAAGGCATATCCTAACGGATTTACAGTCTAAAGCTTAACTATCAAACAATTGACAGTTTATACCCCTTTATTTAATTAATCTCTTTAAGTCATCAAAATTAATTCTAATTAATTCTATGACTTATATTAATCAAATAATAAATATATTATTCATTATATTATTCTCATAATATATTAATAATATTTACTCTCTCTTAATAAATCATCCTACCAAGTTGCTCTGATGAAGGCAACCCAAAAGGACCATGCACAACCGGATCAAATACTTGCCTAATATAGTTGCAGCCTTAGACACTATTCCAACAGTTTAGTCATGAAACACCCTAACTCTAACTTATTTATGTGTCACCATATGATTAATAGGGGCTACTTGCGTTCAGAACATCCGTTGACACTCAGCACTTATACGAATCGCATACTCGAACCCTACATTAAACTGTGAGTTCATACCCCTTAATTAACCTTTCAAATGTTTTAAATGCTTTTAGGGGGGGGGGGGGAATACAAGTAGAATTCAATACATTACAGTATCAATCACACGTGATTTAAAACTTGCTAACAAAAGGATTTTCTACATTTCAAAGTACCTGGTCAGTAAAGTTATTTCAAATGTTTGTCAAACTCATTTTCAAAAATCAATTGTCTTAAAACAAATTTTCATTGTTTTCAAAACTTCAATTATTTTCAAATCATGTATGCACCAATATATTTATATAAGTTAGTATTGAAGGACTTAGAACTGATAACCGACCTTATTTCCTGTTCTTGTTTGATTGTGGACTTAGGGTGCTAGGTTATCTGTCCGACTGTCGTTGAATACTTAGTTATATATCTTGTATATTTTTGTTAGATATAAAAGTTTTCACTATAGTTCGATACTCCTACATATCGAAGACACTCAATCAAGTATTCTATTTAACTATAATAGGTATAGTTAAGGATTACCACTCATTTCTGATATTACTATGATACACACTATGGTTAGTAGAATTACAAGGCTATAAGTACAATACACTATGCAAAGAGTACACTATAAACTATACTAAGGAAACACTATCTTCTACAAGGAGAAATACTATAAACTACTTTAAGAGTACAGAACACGGTATACTAAGAGAGCACTATATACTATATGAGAGAGAATACTACAACAGAATGTGATGCATTATTTCTCTATACGACCTATCGCTATGCGATCGTCGGGTAATCATCGTCTCCTGGAGGGAGAGCAACCACTACGTGTATAGATCTTTACGGGACGGATTTTCCCCCATCCCGACTGCTAGCTACAACCCGAGCCTTTTAGACCCAGGGATGACAAAATGTCACACCCCCGAACCAGACGGCGGAAACGTCCGGGGGCTGTCGTGACTCAATTGAATACCATAACATTGAATATATATGAGACATAACAACATTCGTCACCATTCATCAACATAGTACAACCAGTAGTGTTTACATATCATACATTGTTTAAACATTACATTCCCCAAAAATTAATTTGTTCAATTCATACAAAAATAAACTGCAACCGTCACTGAGTATGATTTCCCTTGATTCACTGGTTCCCTGAGAATACAAGTATTTTGAAAAACGTCAACATATGAAATGTTGGTGAGTTCATAAGTAGTGTTGGAAATCGAATGTTTGTATTGCTTGAAAAACCACCAGAAAATCCGATATTTTCTGAAAAGAAAAGCTTTGGAAAACGTTTGTGAAGATCCATAGGTATGCTTGTTTGTTTCTATACTTGTAAAAAAAAATGTTCATTGAAGATGTATGCATTTCAAATCTGTATGTATTGAAAACCCTAGGAAAACCCGATGTTCTCCTAGTTCCTTGAATTACATGAAGTTACATTGAAACCATTGCATAGCGTATAGTGTCAGTCACAGGCGACGTTGGAAGGTTCTCGAGCAGGATTATTTACTACAAACCCGCGTTACACAAACGCCCAGTTTATAGTTATACTAACGAACCCGAAGGCGTCGTCAGTACTAATCGCGTTATCCAATCGCCCTGACTAGGTGTAGTCCCACATCCGAAGAGAAAGAGGTCACGAAGACCCCGGTGACTCCATTAACCGGTTGGGGATATAGTGTACGAGGGGTCCCAGACCCGCCTCGCAAAAAGGCAGACTCCACTGGCGACACTAAAGGACCCTTGGGGACCAGTAGTCTACAGCCATTTAAGGTCCGGTTACGTCGTGTCGGATTGGTAAAACCCAACAATTCGTAAGATAGAGGTCTTCGGGCCTTAAGATCAGGTCATTGGGCTAGCTAGGCTCAACAAGCAAGATTTTACACTTTTGGGGCCCGAAGATGGTGCGTAGACGTCTGTGCACACTCGTATGTATAGTGAATTCCAAATCGTTAGTTGTATGAATCGTAGTGTCGTAGTGTCATAGCGTCGTAGTGTTAGTAGTTTTCGGATTTTATTGGTTCGAGACCGAACCAATTCGTTTAACAACGACTTTTGGTATTGTAGTGTATTGAATTTCGTAGATAGCCGCGATGCCATTATTTAATCAAATTGTGTATATTGAATTAGCCTTGAAATATTCCTGTTTTCAGCCCCTCATTATTTGTAAAATTTACATTTTCAACCCTTTTTATTAAATACCTCCCGGTTGGGTCCTTAAACTATTTTTCTTGACATTTTAACACCAAAAATTATTGAAATTAATATTTTTCAGCATATTTTTCATAGAAAACAGTTTAAGACCCTGAAAATGCAGTTTTCTCGGTTTTAATCCCTTATTCTCGCAACTTTGACAATTTTGGCCCAAATTGGAAAATTTTTGCAACTTTGGTCCTTTTTAAATTTAAAAAGCATTTTAAACCTTTGAAAAGGATTTGGGACACTTATAGTCCACTGTTTTACAGAAATTCACAGTTTTGACCCTCCAAAACAGAAAAATTCGCATAATGGGCCTCATTGGGCCGAAAATGTCATTTTTAGCCCAATAAGCTTGAAATTTATGTTTTTAATCCTCTAATTGAATATAATTCCAGAAATAGTTTTATGGAAACTGTTTTGGCACATTTCATCCATCATAATCTGTGAAATGTCAATTTGGGCCCTTAATTTTGTATTTTTCACATTTTTGGCCCAAAATGTGTGTTTTTAGCTTAAAGAAAATTGTTGCTAACCACTTAGCTATTTTTCTTGTATCACTTTATATGTAGAAATATATTTGAAGCTAAAATCATAAAACATAAGTTATATCTCGGTTTTGAGGGGTTTAATGGCTAGATCCAACATTAAAACACATATAAGCATACATATAAGCATGGAAATCATACAAGGCACACAAACACATATAGATCTACACTTTCACTTGTATTCCCCCCCCCCACAAAACTCATAAAAACAGAAAATAGGGGTATGAATCTCACCTTGAGGTGTTGGTTCGGTTTTGCAAGGAAAAATGGAAGGAAAATGAAGTGTTTTTGGCCTTGGCTCCCTTTGATGAAGATCTTGAGTTTTGAGATGATTCTAGGGTGTAAGATCACGATTTTTGTATAGATTAGGGAAGGATTTTGATAACAAAAGAATTTAAACCATAGATCTATGCATAATCTTACCTTAGATGAAGAATATTGTGGAGATTTCCTCTTGAAAGCTTCCTAGAACTCGAGATTTTGGAGAGGGAAGAAGAGAGTGTTCTTGAGTGAATCTAGAGAGAATTTGAGATATTTTTGGTGTGTGTAAGTGTGTATGGCCGAGAGTGAGAGAGAGAAGGGAAGAAGAGGTGATATTTGAGGTGATGTGCATGGAGAAATGAGATTAGTGCATGGATATCCCATGGGTAAAGATGAGGTGGCAACCAATGTCAACTTCTTTCCTTATCCTCTTGGGTTTGGGCCTTTGGGCCGAGAATGGTGGGGAAAAAAAAGATTTTTGGGCTTTTTGCTCCTAAGCCCAATATTAGTGTTAATTAGGGTGTGTTTTAAGTCTAAAGGAGTGTAGTAGGATTTTTATGTTTTTCTTGAACTAGTTTTAGGTTATTCATGTATCAAGGCTCTTAATCCATTTCATTCATGACCTAAAATGTTGGAATAAGTAAATATGGGTCCACTTAGAGTCCAATTAGGGTTCTAAGCCCATAATAGTCTAATTGGAAGCCTATTGGTCCACTTGGATCCAATAAGGAAGTTCTAGTCCAAAATAGACTTAATAAGAACTTCTAGGGTCTCCAATTGTTTGATGACTATTTGTAGTTCTAGCATGTTGTATTTGATTGAAGTTTTTGATTCACATTAACTTGAATGTATAGATTACATAGCTTAAAATTTACAGTTGTGACATCATCCCCCCGTTAGAGGGAATTTCGTCCCGAAATTCTGTTTGAAAGCTAGATTTGAGAATTGCTAGAATAGGTGAGGGTACTTCTGCTTCATTTGATCTTCGCGTTCCCACGTGAATTCTGGCCCACGCTTTGCGTTCCACCGTACCTTCACGATCGGGATGCGACTTTGTTTAGTACGCTTCACCTCCCTGTCCATGATTTCGATTGGTTCTTCGACGAACAGGAGATTCTCATTGATTTCGATTTCGTCAAGAGGAATGACGAGAGTTTCATCTGATAGGCACTTTTTCATATTAGAAACATGAAACACGGGGTGTACCCCGTTTAGCTCCGTGGGTAGTTGTAGTCTGTATGCTACTGGACCTATTCGGGCGACGATTTCGAAAGGTCCAATGTATCGCGGGTTTAGCTTTCCTCGTTTTCCAAAACGTATAACTCCTTTCCAGGGTGAGACCCTCAACAATACTCGATCACCGACCTGGAATTCTAAGGGCTTTCGCCGTTTATCAGCGTAGCTCTTTTGCCGGTCACGTGATGCTTGTAATCGAGCTTTGATCTGGACAATCTTTTATGTGGTCTCGCGAATGATCTCCGGTCCTGTCATTGCCCTATCCGACGTATGTGTTCTTGCTAGCTGGGTGTCACCTACTTCAGCCCAACATAACGGTGATCTACATTTACGCCCGTACAGTGCTTCGAAAGGGGCCACCTTAATGCTCGAATGATAACTATTGTTATATGAAAACTCGATCAACGGTAGGTGGGTATCCCAAGACTTTCCGAAGTCTATCACGCATGCACGAAGCATGTCTTCAAGCGTCTGAATGGTTCGTTCGCTTTGACCGTCCGTTTGTGGGTGATACGCGGTGCTCATATCAAGATGAGTTCCCATGGCCTTGTGGAGCGACTGCCAAAAGCGTGACATGAACCTACTGTCCCTATCCGAGATGATAGATTTTGGCACTCCATGAAGTCTTACAATCTCTTGTAGGTACAAACGTGTCAGCCTCTCCATCTTGTAGGACTCTTTGATTGGCAGGAAATGGGCAGATTTCGTCAGTCGGTCGATTATTACCCATATGGTGTCCAATCCTTCTGACGTCTTGGGTAGCTTGGTCACGAAGTCCATAGAAATCCCCTCCCATTTCCACTCAGGGATTGCCGGTTGCTGTAACAATCCGGAAGGTTTCTGGTATTCCACTTTTACTTTGGCACACGTAAGGCACTTACTAACATAAGTTGCGATTTCCGCCTTCATGTTAGGCCACCAATAGTGCTGCTTAATGTCCAAATACATCTTGTCCGAACCAGGATGAATGGAGTATCGTGTCTTGTGGGCTTCCTGCATAACGGTCTCTCTGAATCCTCCGATTTTTGGAACCCAGATACGGTTCATGAAGTAGTATACCCCATTCTCTTTGACTTCCAGGTTCTTCTCCATTCCGCGCAATGCCTCGCTAGTTCTATTTTCCGCTTTCATAGCCTCTGCCTGGACTGATGCAATTTGAGTGGTCAGATGAGACTGAATGGTTATCGAGTGCGTTTTCGTACGGCGATTTGTGTATTCCTTCCGACTTAATGCGTCAGCCACCCCGTTGGCCTTGCCTGGATGGTACTTGATCTCGCATTCGTAGTCGTTTAACAATTCCACCCATCTTCGTTGTCTCATGTTCAGCTCCTTCTGATTCAAGATGTGCTGGAGGCTCTTGTGGTCTGTGAAGATGGTGCACTTAGTACCGTACAGGTAGTGCCTCCAAATTTTTAGGGCGAAGACCACGGCTCCCAGTTCTAGGTCATGGGTCGTGTAATTTACTTCGTGCGTCTTTAGTTGGCGGGACGCATATGCTATTACTCTTCCACGTTGCATGAGAACGCAACCTAAGCCCTGATTTGACGCGTCACAGTAAACTACAAAATCTTCCGTTCCTTCAGGTAGAGATAGTACAGGAGCGCTACAAAGAGCTTGCTTCAAGGTTCGAAACGCAATCTCTTGTCGGTCTGTCCACTTGAATGGCACGCCCTTTTGCGTAAGCAAGGTAAGCGGCTTGGCGATCTTAGAGAAGTTTTGGATGAATCTCCTATAGTACCCTGCTAGGCCTAAGAACTGACGAATTTCTGTGGGCGTAGTCGGAGTTGCCCATCCTTCCACAGCTTTGACCTTAGAAGGATCCACATGAATTCCATCTTGGCTAACTACGTGGCCTAAGAAATTCACACTCCGAAGCCAGAACTCGCACTTGGAGAGTTTGGCGTAAAGCTTTTCCGTGCGCAGAGTCTCTAAAATTTGTCGGAGATGACGACCATGCTCCTCTTCGCTTCGAGAATAGACGAGGATGTCATCGATAAACACAATGACGAAGTTGTCCAGGAACGGTCGACAGATTCGATTCATTAGGTCCATAAATGCGGCAGGTGCATTTGTTAGACCGAAGGGCATTACAACGAATTCATAATGTCCATAGCGGGTTCGAAAAGCGGTTTTTGGAATATCCTCTTCTCGGACCTTGAGTTGGTGGTATCCGGATTGTAAGTCTATTTTAGAAAAATAGCTAGCTCCTTGGAGCTGGTCGAATAGATCATCGATTCGAGGGAGTGGGTAGCGGTTTTTGACAGTGAGTTTGTTCAACTCTCTGTAATCGATGCACATTCTGAAAGATCCCTCCTTCTTTTTGACAAAGAGCACCGGAGCTCCCCATGGCGAGTAGCTAGGTCGGATAAATCCCTTGTCCAGAAGCTCACTGAGTTGGCTGGATAATTCCTGCATTTCAGCAGGTGCCAACCGATATGGTGATTTAGCGAGGGGAGTTGCTCCTGGAACGAGGTCGATTCGGAACTCAACCTGTCTCTCTGGGGGTACTCCTGGAAGATCTTCGGGAAACACGTCCGGAAATTCACACGCTACCGGAATGTCTTGGATGTTAGTTTCTTCTTTGGTCCTGTCCACTATGTGGGCCAAGAACGCCAAATTGTTCTTTCGCAAGTGTTTTTGCGCTTTGATGCACGAGATGAGGCGGAGATTCGTACTGGGTTTGTCTCCGTAAATTACTAGGGTTTCGTGATTTGGGAGACGAAGGCGAACGGCCTTCTCGTGGCACATAATCTCAGCATGGTGGGGGCTTAACCAATCCATGCCGATAATCACATCGAAACTCCTAATTGATACTGGCATTAGGTCTATTCGAAAGACGTGCTGGTTAAGGGTTAGGGTACATCCGATGTAGATCTCCCTAGTGGATTCGGTTTTCCCATTGGCCATTTCCACCGTATAGGTTTCATTTAGCTTCTGGGGTTGTTGTTTTAGTAAATGTTTAAACTTCTCGCTTACGAAACTTCGCTCCGCTCCGGTATCAAATAAGATGCATGCATAAGTGTGGTTTAGAAGAAACGTACCGGTCACAACTGTGGGATCCTGGACTGCATCACTCTGACCCATAGTCAGCATTCTTCCTGCTCCTCTGTTTCCTGAGTTGTTGTTAGGGCATTCTCGGCGAAAATGTCCCGTCCTTCCACACCCGTAGCAGGTGTGGCTAGACCCTGCATTACTGCCGCCGGCATTGGTGTTGTTGTTATTGCGGTAGTTGTTGTTGTTGTTGTTGTTCTGGTTGTTCCCCTGACTCTGGTTCTGAGAAGGATAAGTCCTGCAGAACCTTGCAGTGTGTCCCCTTCGGTTGCAACTGGTGCAATGGAGTTCCCGGCATTCTCCTTGGTGATGGAAACTGCACTTGTTGCATTTGGGAAGACTACCGGAATAGGGTCTTGAAGCATTTGAAGCAGCTGAGGCTGGAGCATGTGGGGTGACTGGAACCGGCGCAGTGACAGCGTGAACTGCCACCGTTTGCTGCCTTTTAGAGGTCTCGGGGCCCTGACGCCCCTTCCTCTTGTTGTTCCATCCTTTCCTACCATCACTCTCCTTCTTCTTCTCCGTCTCTACCGGTTTCTCGCCCTTTTTGTGGTTATGATCATATAGCCTCTTCGCCAATCTCTTTGCACTGTCAAACGTTTCAGGGTTCGCAGCTATCACATTCCCTTGAATGGGGGATGTCAGTCCCCAGATGAATCGTTCGATCTTCTTTCCCTCTGATGTGATCATTCCCGGGCACAATAGAGATAGTTCACTGAATCTCGATATGTAAGCATCGATGTTCCCGTTCTGCACCGTGAGATTCCACAGTTCCTGCTCCATCTTCTGTATTTCACCTCGGGGGCAGTACTCAGCCGTCAACATCTCTTTCATTTCCGTCCAGGGTATAGAGTTGGCAACAGGGAGTGTCATAGCTTCTATGTGACCATTCCACCAAGTGAGTGCTTGGTCCACAAAAGTGCAGGCCGCGAACTTCACCTTCATCTGCTCGGGGCACTCGCATATCTCGAACACCGACTCTACCTTCTCGATCCATCGCTTTAGAGCGATCACTCCCCCAGTGCCGTTGAAAGTTCGGGGTTTAGCGTTCGCAAAATCCTTGTAGGTGCACGTTTTAGTGAGCCCTTGGTTCGTCCCGTTGTTCGAACTTCCGGAGCCTTGACCATTGCCTCCTCCATTGTTTCCTCGGTGAAGTTGTGCCATAGCTGCCGTGACCGCAGCAGACACGGCTGCCTGGAAAGCAGTGGAGTCAACTTCCGGCGGGGTTGGTTCGGGATTTCTGCGAGTAGCTGGGCGAGGCATCTTTCTGTCATGAAACGGAAAGATGTTGAGTGTGCGTGGTTTCCGTGAGGTTGTGGTCCTACTGACTAGGGGTATGGTACGGACTTAAGAACTTCTATCATTTAGCACACAATCCTAGATTCGCAACACATAACAAACACGTAAAAGTTCACTAATATTATCCTATGTCTCTTTCACTATTGCAGACTAAACATACGTTCTCTTTTTGGTGCTAGAAGGGTATAGTTTTAGGTTCCCTTGCTATCCCGATCTCATCAAGACGTGTGTTAGTTTTACTTTGGAGGGAATGTAGTTGATCAGGCTACATTCACTCCTTGGTATCACTAAGAACAGTCCCGAATTAACCGAGATACCAGTGTTATTGTGTTTGATTCAGCGTTGGGTCTTTATTCCTAATGCAAGCAAGTATGTTTTATTTATTTGTTTTGTTCAGAGTTATGTTAGTCCTTCTTTTTGGTTTATAGTTGCATATCAATGTATGGCTCGACATGCTAGTTCACTATAAACAAAGCTCTGATACCAACCTGTCACACCCCCGAACCAGACGGCGGAAACGTCCGGGGGCTGTCGTGACTCAATTGAATACCATAACATTGAATATATATGAGACATAACAACATTCGTCACCATTCATCAACATAGTACAACCAGTAGTGTTTACATATCATACATTGTTTAAACATTACATTCCCCAAAAATTAATTTGTTCAATTCATACAAAAATAAACTGCAACCGTCACTGAGTATGATTTCCCTTGATTCACTGGTTCCCTGAGAATACAAGTATTTTGAAAAACGTCAACATATGAAATGTTGGTGAGTTCATAAGTAGTGTTGGAAATCGAATGTTTGTATTGCTTGAAAAACCACCAGAAAATCCGATATTTTCTGAAAAGAAAAGCTTTGGAAAACGTTTGTGAAGATCCATAGGTATGCTTGTTTGTTTCTATACTTGTAAAAAAAAATGTTCATTGAAGATGTATGCATTTCAAATCTGTATGTATTGAAAACCCTAGGAAAACCCGATGTTCTCCTAGTTCCTTGAATTACATGAAGTTACATTGAAACCATTGCATAGCGTATAGTGTCAGTCACAGGCGACGTTGGAAGGTTCTCGAGCAGGATTATTTACTACAAACCCGCGTTACACAAACGCCCAGTTTATAGTTATACTAACGAACCCGAAGGCGTCGTCAGTACTAATCGCGTTATCCAATCACCCTGACTAGGTGTAGTCCCACATCCGAAGAGAAAGAGGTCACGAAGACCCCGGTGACTCCATTAACCGGTTGGGGATATAGTGTACGAGGGGTCCCAGACCCGCCTCGCAAAAAGGCAGACTCCACTGGCGACACTAAAGGACCCTTGGGGACCAGTAGTCTACAGCCATTTAAGGTCCGGTTACGTCGTGTCGGATTGGTAAAACCCAACAATTCGTAAGATAGAGGTCTTCGGGCCTTAAGATCAGGTCATTGGGCTAGCTAGGCTCAACAAGCAAGATTTTACACTTTTGGGGCCCGAAGATGGTGCGTAGACGTCTGTGCACACTCGTATGTATAGTGAATTCCAAATCGTTAGTTGTATGAATCGTAGTGTCGTAGTGTCATAGCGTCGTAGTGTTAGTAGTTTTCGGATTTTATTGGTTCGAGACCGAACCAATTCGTTTAACAACGACTTTTGGTATTGTAGTGTATTGAATTTCGTAGATAGCCGCGATGCCATTATTTAATCAAATTGTGTATATTGAATTAGCCTTGAAATATTCCTGTTTTCAGCCCCTCATTATTTGTAAAATTTACATTTTCAACCCTTTTTATTAAATACCTCCCGGTTGGGTCCTTAAACTATTTTTCTTGACATTTTAACACCAAAAATTATTGAAATTAATATTTTTCAGCATATTTTTCATAGAAAACAGTTTAAGACCCTGAAAATGCAGTTTTCTCGGTTTTAATCCCTTATTCTCGCAACTTTGACAATTTTGGCCCAAATTGGAAAATTTTTGCAACTTTGGTCCTTTTTAAATTTAAAAAGCATTTTAAACCTTTGAAAAGGATTTGGGACACTTATAGTCCACTGTTTTACAGAAATTCACAGTTTTGACCCTCCAAAACAGAAAAATTCGCATAATGGGCCTCATTGGGCCGAAAATGTCATTTTTAGCCCAATAAGCTTGAAATTTATGTTTTTAATCCTCTAATTGAATATAATTCCAGAAATAGTTTTATGGAAACTGTTTTGGCACATTTCATCCATCATAATCTGTGAAATGTCAATTTGGGCCCTTAATTTTGTATTTTTCACATTTTTGGCCCAAAATGTGTGTTTTTAGCTTAAAGAAAATTGTTGCTAACCACTTAGCTATTTTTCTTGTATCACTTTATATGTAGAAATATATTTGAAGCTAAAATCATAAAACATAAGTTATATCTCGGTTTTGAGGGGTTTAATGGCTAGATCCAACATTAAAACACATATAAGCATACATATAAGCATGGAAATCATACAAGGCACACAAACACATATAGATCTACACTTTCACTTGTATTCCCCCCCCACAAAACTCATAAAAACAGAAAATAGGGGTATGAATCTCACCTTGAGGTGTTGGTTCGGTTTTGCAAGGAAAAATGGAAGGAAAATGAAGTGTTTTTGGCCTTGGCTCCCTTTGATGAAGATCTTGAGTTTTGAGATGATTCTAGGGTGTAAGATCACGATTTTTGTATAGATTAGGGAAGGATTTTGATAACAAAAGAATTTAAACCATAGATCTATGCATAATCTTACCTTAGATGAAGAATATTGTGGAGATTTCCTCTTGAAAGCTTCCTAGAACTCGAGATTTTGGAGAGGGAAGAAGAGAGTGTTCTTGAGTGAATCTAGAGAGAATTTGAGATATTTTTGGTGTGTGTAAGTGTGTATGGCCGAGAGTGAGAGAGAGAAGGGAAGAAGAGGTGATATTTGAGGTGATGTGCATGGAGAAATGAGATTAGTGCATGGATATCCCATGGGTAAAGATGAGGTGGCAACCAATGTCAACTTCTTTCCTTATCCTCTTGGGTTTGGGCCTTTGGGCCGAGAATGGTGGGGAAAAAAAAGATTTTTGGGCTTTTTGCTCCTAAGCCCAATATTAGTGTTAATTAGGGTGTGTTTTAAGTCTAAAGGAGTGTAGTAGGATTTTTATGTTTTTCTTGAACTAGTTTTAGGTTATTCATGTATCAAGGCTCTTAATCCATTTCATTCATGACCTAAAATGTTGGAATAAGTAAATATGGGTCCACTTAGAGTCCAATTAGGGTTCTAAGCCCATAATAGTCTAATTGGAAGCCTATTGGTCCACTTGGATCCAATAAGGAAGTTCTAGTCCAAAATAGACTTAATAAGAACTTCTAGGGTCTCCAATTGTTTGATGACTATTTGTAGTTCTAGCATGTTGTATTTGATTGAAGTTTTTGATTCACATTAACTTGAATGTATAGATTACATAGCTTAAAATTTACAGTTGTGACACAAAACACTACTACACTATTGGTGACCTGGAGGGTCAGCCACTACACTACTATCACTCAGTATGGTTACATACGAGCTCACATTCAAACCTTAATTAAATACACATCCTGAGGTGTACACACAGTTGATACTATCCAAAGTTTACATTCACTAATACACTTAACCGGCAGTGATGCTGCTGGGGTGAAACTCTATTATTTCTCTATATTGAACAAGTTTAAAACTATATTTTTAATTCTGATATTTTCACGAGAAAACCATTACATTTTCAAAGAAACAACTTACAAATAACTAAGTCTTAGTAGAAGACTATTTTTGCTAGAAAATATGGGATTTTCTAGGGATCAAACCATCTACAAACTTTGTTAATAAATGTCATACTATGTGATTTGTAAATACTTTTATACAAGCAATGACACTAAATATTTATGAACTCACCAGCTTTATGCTGATACTCGTTTTCAAAATAACTTGTATTCTCATGTCAACAATAAGCAAGTACTGGTACAACCTTTGGAAGATGGAGCACATATAAGACTCATCTTTTATTTTGTTTATACTTTTGGTGTCTACATAAATGTACAGAACACGCTTGTATTACAAATATTACATTAATGCAATGGATGTGGTTGCTTGCTTTTACTATTATGCATTGTTATGATACTGAACATGACGTCCTCCACCCAAGAACATATTCCGCCGTTCTCGGTTTTGGGGTGTGACAGATTGGTATCAGAGCATTGTTTATAGTGAATCAAGTATATCAACCCATAAAAGATATACGAACTATAAACACTTCGAGATTAAAACACTCTGACCAAAAATATATACTTTTAAATACTAAAATATATACATCCACGAGTATAGAGGGTCAGTATCATACTAGAACAGAACAAAAGTATTAAGATTGTTGAGCAGCACAATTAGGTTTAGAGACATATAGTCACATTAGGGTGGATGTAGCCTGATCAACTACATTTTTCCAGGAGTGACTAGCATGTTCTTAAGAATGATTGTGGTGCTGCAACAAGTCTAAAAACTTACCAACACTGCCACAAGAACGATTAGAACAAGAATACTATAGGAGTATTATGCATTACTAACTACATATGTGATAACTAAAAGGGTCGTTACTGGTAGGGCAATAGTTGCTAAGTGGATACACCACAGTTACATGTGACTAGGGCGCTATAAACTTAGAATCTGTGACCTTCGCTTCATTTTTTGTTCTTGTTTGATTGGGGATCTGAAGTTAGGGTCGCTTATTCGAAGGACTATCTTGCTCTGGTTACATGTAATTGGTATGCAATATGCAAGTATTGGGTCGACTAATAACGACCATCTCATAAGTATCCTAGATTAGTACGTCTATTAACTATTATTTCCCCCATTTTCGCGTAGATAACATGGCTGGTTTCCACCATACCGGCGATCCGTACTTCCCAAACCAAGGCAATGGGGGATGGCTCAATGAGGAGTCAGAAGATGATCACCCGATCCCTTTGGATGATCACCATGCAGAAGGCTTTTCAGATAGCTCCAGCTCCGAGCCAGAAGTTAACAACCTACCCCCTGTAGCTCCAAACCCCAACCCCCGCCCTCATTTCAGGGTCCCACTCCCATGTGGGTAACAACCCTAAACCGATGGAGTGATGAGCAAGGTCAGCCCTTACCTTTCAATGGGGATCGAAGTTTCTACAACATAAGTGAGGGAGGTTTAGCGGACTGAGTCTTGCCTATCATGGTCCGTAGGATTGCCAGAAATGTTGAGCAAGGTCAATCAGCCATCGACAGAGTTGTGGAAGTTGATGCCAACTCTGACCTTAACATTGTCCGTATCCGCCATCTGGAAGAAGCCATGCATAGGACGGGGAGGGTCAATGAGGCTCTGCAGCAATAGCTAGCTGCATCCTGAGCCGAAGTTAGGGAACTTCGAGCGTGTCAGTGGGATCATGAGCGTCATCTTTTGGAAGTTGTATGCCAACTGACCGACTTGAGGATTCACCCAAGGGGTACCCATCGCCAGTAGAAGATGTCAACTCATCCCTCTTTTATTTAAAGGACTAGCCTCTCCTTTTATATTTCCAATAGGACACTTGTCTGTAAACATTTCCTAACTCTGAAAGTACCCTAACTGAACTCCTAGACTGCCAACGTTTTCCCTTATGGGTTGATGTAAGACCTACTGTTAGGTCATTTTTCTTGAACACATTTTACATCATGAATACCAGTAATATTGGCAGTTATCTACTTCGTGAGAATTACTATACTTACATGTTCCTCTACTCTGTTGCTATGACTCTATACGATATCTGGACTATGGGGATTTAGTCCGTGAAACTCTCTCACCATGATTACAATCGATCCTTATTATTATCGTTACCTTATAAATTTTCAGCAAAAGATGCCTCCCCATAAGCGCCCGAACAGAGGTAGACCTGCGACTCAAACTCCTCCGCCAACGCGTCCTTCACAGTTTGATCCGGTGATGTTCCAGACAGCTGTAATGGCAGCGGTAACTGCAGCTCTGGCCCAAATAAATTCCGGTGATGCGAGTGGTGCTAGAATGGGTGGCAATTCTAGACATGGTGAAGTTCACCAACTGACGCAGGGATGTACTTATAAAGATTTCATGAACTGTAAAACAACATTTTTCAATGGGACTGGAGGAATCCTTACTTTGTCCCAATGGATTGAAAGAGCTGAAGCTGTTTTCGAAATGTGCTCATGCCCCGAAGAAAGCAAAATCAAGTTCGCTGTTGCCACCTTCACTGAAAGCGCCCTGACATGGTGGAATGGGCATGTCAATTCACTCTCCTTGGTAACAGCCAACGCCATGGTCTGGGACACGCTGAAGGACCTCCTGAGAAAGGAGTACTGCCCTAGGAGTGAAATCTAAAAGCTTGAGGAAGAACTCTGGAACCTCAAAATGAAAGGGACCGACATCACAACTTATACAGTCGGGTTCTGTGACTTGGCGGCTATGTGTCCTAATATGATCCCTTCTGAAAGCAAGAAGATTGAACGATACATCTGGGTTTTAGTGCCCCCGTATCAAGGAAATGTTCTATCTTCACATCCTCCAACCTTTGACAGCGCCAAGGAATTGGCCCACATGTTGATTGATCATGAAACTCCCTCCACCCCATCAACAACCATAACGGTTGCCAGCGCACCAGTCGCGTCATCCGACAACAAGAGGAAACAGTGGGACCGGAAGAAGGGCAAGTCAGCTCAATCATCCTCCAAAAGTCAACAGACGGTGGCTGTCCATGCTGCCACTACTCCTGCTGCCCCTGTACCAGCCAAAACATATGCTGGAAACCTACCCAAGTGCAACAAGTGCTCCTTCCATCATCACGGCCCCTACCGTGAAATGCACTGCACTAACTGCAACCGGAAGGGTCATACCATTCGGTTTTGCAAGTCTCAACCCAAACCCATCAGTCAAGTTCCCAGCACTGGAGTGAGCCAAGCCTGCTATGGCTGTGGAGAGGTCGGACACTTCAAAAGAAACTGCCCGAAAGCTGGGAATGTGGGAGGAACAGGAAGACTACTTGCTATCGGTTACAATGAGGCGGTAGTAGACCCCACAGTAGTCACGGGTATGTTCCTTCTCAACAACTCTTATGCTTGTGTTTTATTCGATAGTGGTGCAGAAAGAAGCTTCATAAACCAAAACTTTAAACACTTACTTAAGCAATCCCCTCAACCACTAAAAGAAACATTCGTCATAGAAATGGCTAACGGAAAGACAGAAAGTTCTAACGAGATCTACATAGGTTTTACCCTCACACTAGATAATCATTCGTTCCCAATCAACCTCATACCGGTATCGATTAAGAGTTTCGACGTCATCGTAGGCATCGACTGGTTGAGTCTTCATCGTGCCGACATCATGTGTTTCGACAAAGCCATCCATATAAATCTGCTAAATAATGAAACCCTGATAATCTACGGAGACAAATCCAGTACGAGTCTTCGTATCATTTCTAGTATTCAAGCCCAAAAGTGCTTGCGCAAGGAAGACCATGCGTTCCTTGCACACGTTGTTGACACGAGCCAGAAAACAAAAGATCTAAAAGACTTCTCCGTAGTGTGCGACTTTCCTGACGTCTTCGTAGAGGAGTTACCAGGTTTACCTCCTCAGCGCCAAGTCGAGTTTAGGATCGACCTAATCCTGGGAGCTACCCCCGTAGCCAAATCACCCTATCGTTTAGCACTTGCTGAGATGCATGAACTGTCCGGTCAACTTAACGAGCTGCTCAGCAAGGGCTTTATAAGACCAAGATTTTCACCCTGGGGAGCACTGGTCTTGTTCGTAAAGAAGAAGGACGGTTCATTTCGTATGTGCATCGATTACAGAGAACTCAACAAACTCACAATCAAAAACCGTTACCCAATTCCGCGTATCGACGACCTATTTAACCAACTGCAAGGGGCGAGTTACTTTTCCAAGATTGATCTTAGGTCCGGGTATCACCAGATGCGAGTGCTCGAGGAGGATGTTCCGAAAACTGCCTTCCGAACTCATTACGGACACTACGAGTTCGTAGTGATGCCATTCGGACTGATAAATGCGCCCGCAATATTCATGGACTTAATGAATAGGGTGTGTCGTCCTTACTTGGATCAGTTTGTCATCGTCTTCATTGATGACATACTGGTCTACTCCCGAAGTCAAGAGGAGCATCGTGAGCACCTACGACGAGTCCTAGAGACCCTACCATCGGATAAGCTATACGTGAAGTTCTCTAAGTGCGAATTTTGGATCCGAAGAGTCGAATTCTTAGGACACGTGGTCAGAAAAGAAGGAATCCACGTGGACCCATCCAAGATTAAAGCCATTGAGAACTAGTCAGCGCCGACGACGCCTACATAAATTCGTCGATTTCTAGGCCTCACTGGCTACTATCGCAGATTCATTCAAAATTTCTCATGAATCGCGAAACCTCTTACAACCCTAACCCAGAAAGGCGTGGCCTTTGACTAGGGAGAGAAACAGGAGGAGGCATTCCAAACCCTGAAACGAGCCCTATGTAACGCGCCGATACTATCCCTTCCCGAGGGGACGGATGATTTTGTGGTCTACTGCGATGCATCCAATCAGGGGCTCGATTGTGTTCTGATGCAACGAGGAAAGGTCATCGCCTACGCTTCGAGACAACTGAAGACACACGAGATTAACTACACCACGCACGACCTCGAGTTAGGAGTGGTCGTATTCGCTCTAAAGATCTGCAGACACTACCTGTATGGTACGAAGAGCACGATATACACCGATCACAAAAGTCTCCAACACATACTCGACCAGAAGGAGCTCAATATGAGACAACGAAGGTGGGTAGAACTACTTAATGATTACGAATGCGAAATTCGTTATCACCCAAGTAAAGCCAATGGAGTAGCAGACGCCCTAAGTCGGAAAGAATATTCTGGTCGAAGAGTCAAATCACTGACAATGACCATCCATTCCCTTTTATCCACCCAAATCCGAGAAGCCCAGATGGAGGCACTGAAACCAGAAAACGTGCTGAACGAAGCTTTGAGGGGAATGGATAAAAATATTGAGGTTAGAGGAGATGGAGTTTATTGTTTCATGGACCGAATCTGGACCCCAAAGTTTGGTGGTTATAGAGAAGTAGTCATGAACGAAGCTCACAAGACCAAGTACTCCGTTCACCCAGGTTCGGACAAGATGTACCTTGATCTCAAAAAGTTATATTGGTGGCCGAACATGAAAGCCGAGATCGCTACCTTCATGGGCAAGTGCCTGACTTGTGCCAAGGTGAAGGGCGAATACAAGAAACCCTCAGGTCTACTACGACAACCCGAGATACCTGAGTGGAAATAGGAGATGATTTCTATGGATTTCATTACCAAATTACCCAAATCTCCGAGTGTGTACGATACCATTTGGTTAATTGTCGATTGATTGACGAAATCCGCCCATTTCCTGCCGATCAAAGAAATTTTCAAGATGGAAAGACTCACACGAATCTACATCCAGGATATTGTTCGACTACATGGTGTTCCTGTATTTATTATTTCTTATAGAGATAGTAGGTTCACTTCGAGATTCTGGCAATCACTACAGAGTGCCTTAGGAACGAGATTGGATATGAGTAAGCCTACCATCCACAGACCGACGGACAGAGTGAGAGAACTGTCCAAACGCTGGAAGATATGCTATGAGCCTATGTGATCGACTTTGGTAAGGCATGGGATACCCACTTACCCCTTGTCGAGTTTTCTTATAACAACAGTTACCACACGAGCATCAAGGTAGCTCCATTCGAAGCCCTTTACATTCGAAAGTGCAGATCCCCTCTGTGCTGGGCTGAGGTGGGTGACACTCAGTTAGCTAAAGGACGAATTCTTGATAGCACTCTCACAGGTCCCGAGATCATTCGAGAAACGACCGAGAAGATCGTTCAGATTCATGAAAGATTGAAAGCCGCTAGAGACCGACAAAAAAGTTACGCAGATAAACGAAGAAAACCCTTGGAGTTCCAGGTAGGGGACCGAGTCCTTTTGAAAGTCTCAACCTGGAAAGGCACGATACGCTTTGGAAAGCGTGGAAAGCTGAATCCAAGGTACATAGGGCCTTTTGAGATCCTCACTCGGATTGGTCCCGTGGCTTACAAACACAACCTACCCCACGAGCTCAGTAACATACATCCTACCTTCCATGTCTCGAACTTGAAAAAGTGCCTATTCGACGAGACTCTCGTAATCCCACCCGATGAGATCGAGATCAACGAGAGTCTCAACTTCGTGGAAGAACCTGTGCAAATTATGGATCGAGAAGTCAAGCGAACGAAGCAAAGCCGCATCCCAATTGTAAAGGTTCGCTGGAATGCCAAGCGAGGACCAGAGTTCACTTGGGAGCGCGAGGATCAAATGAAACATAAATATCCTCATCTTTTTGCTTAAGTTAATATGTAATACCTTAGTTGCTTGAACTATAATTTCGGGACGAAATTCCCCTAACGGGGGGAGGATGTGGCAACCCGACACTTTTCCACTGAGCAATCGATCCATATATCTATAATTCACTTAAATTTAGCATCTTCTAATAATATATTGGGTCGACGCTAGTGTTTTAGGCTTAATATATAATAGATATGGACCTTAGGAAGGATTAGGAAGGGTGTTGCATCACAAAATCCAGCCAAACACACCAAGAGAGGTGTGTGCGGCCAGCCAACCGCACACCCAACAGCAAAACCCTCCAGCCTCACACTCAATCCTATATAAAGTGGAGGACCCCCTTCCATTCACTTTTGGCTGCATCCTTTCTCTCTCTAGAAAACCACCCAAGAACACCTAGAAGGCCTCCAAAACGTGAAGAACACCATCATTTAGCTTGCATTAGAGGTAACACACTTGAATCCAATCCTCAAACTCATAATGTTCTTCATGTTCTTCATCCTATGAAGGAGTGCGGCCGCATACCTTCATCAGGTGGCCGCACACACTCATAATACCCTCCAAAGTGAGAGTAAGCCCACACAATCAACACAGGGGACTAAAACAAGGAGTGTACGGCCGCACACCCCTGTGTACGGCCGCACACCCCTGTGTACGGCCGCACACACACCCTGTACGGCCGCACACTCTAGTGTGAAGCCTCACACACAAGTCTGGCCGCATACCCCAACCGCACACTCACATTTACGGCCATACACACACCCTAACACCCATATTTGGTCTTAAACTTGTATAGATCATTGAGTATAGAACATGGGACACTTAGTCCTAGTGATTTCAATTCCTTAGGGTGATTTCTCATCATGTTTAGTAATGAAACACCCTAGCTCTAACTTATACATGTGTCACCATATGATTAATAGGGGCTACTTGCGTTCAGAACATCTGTTAACACTTAGCACTTATACGAATCGCATACTCGAACCCAACATTAAACTGTGAGTTCATACCCCTTAATTAACCTTTCAAATGTTTTAAATGCTTTTATGGGGGGGGGGGGGGAATACAAGTTGAATTCAATACATTACAGTATCAATCACACGTGATTTAAAACTTGCTAACAAATGGATTTTCTACATTTCAAAGTACCTGGTTAGTAAAGTTATTTCAAATGTTTGTCAACCTCATTTTCACAAATCAATTGTCTTAAAACAAATTTTCAATGTTTTTAAAACTTAAATTATTTTCAAATCATGTATGCACCAATATATTTATATAAGTTAGTATTGAAGGACTTAGAACTGATAACCGACCTTATTTCCTGTTCTTGTTTGATTGTGGACTTAGGGTGCTAGGTTATCTGTCCGACTGTCGTTGAATACTTAGTTATATATCTTGTATATTTTTTTTAGATCTAAAAGTTTTCACTCTAGTTCGATACTCCTACATATCGAAGACACTCAATCAAGTATTCTATTTAACTATAATAGGTATAGTTAAGGATTACCACTCATTTCTGATGTTACTATGATACACACTATGGTCAGTAGAATTACAAGGCTATAAGTACAATACACTATGCAAAGAGTACACTATAAACTATACTAAGGAAACACTATCTTCTACAAGGAGAAATACTATAAACTACTTTAAGAGTACAGAACACGGTATACTAAGAGAGCACTATATACTATATGAGAGAGAATACTACAACAGAATGTGATGCATTATTTCTCTACACGACCTATCGCTATGCGATCGTCGGGTAATCATCGTCTCCTGGAGGGAGAGCAACCACTACGTGTATAGATCTATACGGGATGGATTTTCCCCCATCCCGACTGCTAGCTATAACCCGAGCCTTTTAGACCCAGGGATGACAAAACACTACTACACTATTGGTGACCTGGAGGGTCAGCCACTACACTACTATCACTCAGTATGGTTACATATGAGTTCACATTCAAACCTTAATTAAATACACATCCTGAGGTGTACACACAGTTGATACTATCCAGAGTTTACATTCACTAATACACTGAACCGGCAGTGATGCTGCTGGGGTGAAACTCTATTATTTCTCTATATTGAACAAGTTTAAAACTATATTTTTAATTCTGATATTTTCATCAGAAAACCATTACATTTTCAAAGAAACAACTTACAAATAACCAAGTCTCGGTAGAAGACTATTTTTGTTGGAAAATATGGGATTTTCTAGGGATCAAACCATTTACAAACTTTGTTAATAAATGTCATACTATGTGATTTGTAAATACTATTATACAAGCAATGACACTAAATATTTATGAATTCACCAGCTTTATGCTGATACTCGTTTTCAAAATAACTTGTATTCTCATGTCAACAATAAGCAAGTACTGGTACAGCCTTTGGAAGATGGAGAACATATAAGACTCATCTTTTATTTTGTTTATACTTTTGGTGTCTACATAAATGTACAGAACACGCTTGTATTACAAATATTACATTAATGCAATGGATGTGGTTGCTTGCTTTTACTATTATACATTGTTATGATACTGAACACGACGTCCTCCACCCCAGAACGTATTCAGCCATTCTCGGTTTTGGGGTGTGACAGATTGGTATCAGAGCATTGTTTATAGTGAATCAAGTATATCAACCCATAAAAGATATATAAACTATAAACACTTCGGGACTAAAACACTCTGACAAAAAGTATATACTTTTAAATACTACAATATATATATATATATATATATATATATATATATATATATATATATCCATGAGTACAGAGGGTCAGTATCATGCTAGAACAGAACAAAAGTATTAAGATTGTTGAGCAGCACAATTAGGTTTAGAGACATATAGTCACATCAGGGTGGATGTAGCATGATCAACCACATTTTTCCAGAAGTGACTAGCATGTGCCTAAGAATGATTGTGGTGTTGCAACAAGTCTAAAAACTTACCAACACTACCACAAGAATGATTAGAACAACAATACTATAGGAGTATTCTACATTCTACTAACTACATATGTGATAACTAAAAGGGTCGTTACTGGTAGGGCAATAGTTGCTAAGTGGATACACCACAGTTAGATGCGACTAGGGCGCTATAGACTTAGAATCTGTAACCTTTGCTTCATTTTTTGTTCTTGTGTGATTGGGGATCTGAAGTTAGGGTCGCTTATTCGAAGGACTATCTTGCTCCGGTTACATGTAATTGGTATGCACTATGCAAGTATTTGGTCGACTAATAACGACCATCTCATAAGTATCCTGGATTAGTACGTCTATAAACTATTATTTCCCCCTTTCACACGTAGATAACATGGTTGGTTTCCACCATCCCGGCGATCCGTACATCCCAAACCAAGGCAATGGGATGGCTCGATGTGGAGTCAGAAGATGACCACCCGATCCCTTTGGATGATCACCATGCAGAAGGCTTTTCGGATAGCTCCAGCTCCGAGCTAGAAGTTAACAACCTACCCCCTATAGCTCCAAACCCCAACCCCCGCCCGACATTTTTGGGTCCCTCTCCCATGTGGGTAACAACCCTGAACCCATCAGGTAGCGCTAAAATTGGGGCCTCACATAACCTGTGTCTGAAGGTCTCGAAAGCCAACTGCTTATCCGGGCCCCACCGCAATGTCACATTCTTCTTGGTCAAGTGGGTCAAAGGCACTGCAATCTTGGAGAAATCCTGAATGAATCTCCGATAGTACCCCGCTACACCCAAGAAGCTACGAATCTCAGACACATTCCTTGGTACTTCCCACCACATCACCGCCTCAATCTTGGCTGGATCAACCAAAATACCCTATTGGTTTACGATGTGCCCCATAAATTGCACCTCTCGTAACCAGAAATCACACTTAAAGAACTTGGAATAAAGCCTTTCCGTCGCTAATGTCTCCAATACCTCTCTCAGATGTTGCTCACGTCGACCTAACGCCTCTCGATGGATACTAATGTGCTGACTAAATGCCAAGGAAACAAATGACCGACTCGCACCCGAGTCAAATAACACCAAAGCAGGTACAGAACTCACAAGAAAAGTACCTACGCATATCATCAAATAAGCACAATATCTCAAAAGAAAAGATAAATATTGAATACATACCAGCCACGACATCGGGCGCTGCGCGGACCTCCTCCACAGTCGACTAGAAAGCTCTCCCACAAGCCTTCGGAGCCTCGGCCTTCAGCGGTCGAACCTCGGTAACCCTAGCAGTAGGTGCAGATCCCTGTGCTGACCCCTGATGCAACTGTGGACACTCGACCTTCCGATGGCCAGTCTGGTTGCAATGAAAGCAAAGCATAAATCCCTTGGGGAAATCCTTGGCGATATGCCCCTCCTTTCCACATTTGTAGCAAACACCCGATCGATAAGCTCTCTCATGACCCTTGCCGCACCTCCCGCAAGTGCGGCCCTTCTGGCCTCCAGTCCTCGAATCAGCGGGCTTGGCCCGCTTGGCTACCGGCTGAGACTAAGCCGGTCGCCAATCAATCCTCTGAGACTCGGCCTCCTCCCTGGCCCGAGTCTTCAACTCGATCTCCCGTTTCTGGGGAATTTCTTGAAGCTCAGTAAATGTACAGTACGTTGAGTTCGGCACGAACTCTCGAATGTCCCTCCTCAAAATGCCCAAATACCGGCTCATCCGTGCCTGCTCAGTAGACACCTGCTCAGGGCAGAACATCGCCCTTTCATGAAATTTCCAGGTAACCACAGTAACCGAATCATTACCCTGCTTGAGGGTCAAGAACTCCTGAATCAACCGTTCCCTCTCCACCGAGGGAACATACTCGTCTCTGAACATAGAGGTGAACCTCTCCCAGGTCACTTCAGAAATCTGTGCCAGAGTGAAGCTCGCCGTCACGAACATCCACCAATCCTTCGCTCCTAATCAGAGCTGGTTCAGAGCGAACTGTACCCTCAAGTGCTCTAGGCAAGATCATGTATAGAAACATCCCTCGATGTCAGAGATCCATCTCATCGCAACAACCGGGTCTTGCATCCCATTGAACTCTGGTGGCTTGGTGTTGCTGAACTCCCGAAACAACAACGAGTCACCTCCCTGAGGTCTGGCAGCAATAACAGTAGTAGTAGTTGCAGCAGCCGCAACCTCAGTCACTGCTGCATACCGCTCATCGAAGGTCTCAATCAATGTGGTCTTGATGTTCCCAAACATCTCTGGAATCTCATCCCGAATGGAAACAGCCACCTCCTCATGAATCAATCGACAGATCTCCTCGTCGCTGACACCACTGCTCTCAGGTGTGTGTCGAGTCCCAACCATGATGCCTCTAAAATACAACATATAAATATCAGAGACTCGATCGAGCATACTCGCACTCGATGACACAACCCTACTCGTCCTGCGATGTCCAATGTAACATAGTCATGATACAAAACATGTGAAATCCCAAGATCAACTAAATCCAAATCCGCCTGCGGGTGTGTGTACGAGTCATGCTGGCGCCTTCTCACGATCCTCGCTAGTACCTGAAACACATAACACAACAGCTGTAAGCATAAATGCTTAGTGAGTTCCCCAATATACCACTTACACACATACGCCCTTCCAGGCCATGACCTTCCGGTCCATGTGTCTCAGGGGACTTTTGTCCCAACCTGGTAAACCTTCCGGTCTTACCTGTGTCGACCTTCCGGTCCATAACTCTGTGACCTTCCGGTCCACATCATAACGCCTTCCGGCCCATAACATAATGCCTTCTAGCCCATATCAACATGGCATACAAATCACATACATAGCGCATACGAAATAGGCAACTCATATGATGCATATATCTGATAACATACCAGACCTTCCGGTCACACATAGGTACCATTCCAGGTACAGTATAGTGAGAAGACTCACCTTGTATGATATCTAGTGTCTCACATGCTTGAAATCTCTGAATCTCACAATAACAACCTAGCCTCGCCTAATCACATCAAATAATTATTCCAAATCATTAACGACTCTCAAGGCTATACTCTGTTCCTTTCTAAAATTCCACAGAAGGGTAAAAGACCATTTTACCCCTCCCTGACCCAAAAATCCACAGGTTGACTAAAACCCTAAAAGTCAACAAAAGTCAACAGCAAGCAGTACGCGGGGCGTACCAGATCCTGTACGCGGGGCGTACCCTTTCTTTCTAGAAACGGGGTATGCGACCCTCTACGCGGCGCGTACTGGGATGATGCCCAGCGTAATGCCCAGTTTCTTTATCCAACACATTCAGGTCTTAATCGACTAAGACTTGCATCCAAACTTCAGATCTGACTCCTCTAATGTGTCTTAATCCATAAAGTTGAAACCTTTAAGCCTTTGCATGGCTGTAAGGGTCATTTTGTGCAAAAAACTCCTTTCCTGTTTCCATAATGAGGCTATAACTCATGCATGACACAAGATCCACGTCCAAGACTAGATTTTTATGACTCCTCAACACATATTAAACTAGAAAAGGTCTGATCTAAGCTTATGGAGACTCTTTGCACATAAAGTCTCCAACTTTGAACGAAAAACCCTAAAAATGGTCCAACAAGCAAAACTTATGAAGAACAAGGAATGCTTTGAGCTTCATACCTCAGAAAGGATCTCGAACCACTATAGAGCTCGGATCTACACTTGTTCTTCAACTTCTAGCTCCAATAATAGCTCCTTCTTCTCCTTCTTCACCTTGAAAAGACAACTTCAAGCTCAAAAACACACACAAGACAAAGCACGAATTTCAGCTCTGCAAGGACTCACTCAAGGGTGTATGGTGGCTAGGGCAAAGGACTACATGTTCCTTTTATAGTGCAAGGCCTAGAATTAGGGTTTTGCATCTGGGCCGGTTACGCCCGGCGTAACCTTGGGTACGCCAAGCATACCCGGATGGACCCGCGTACAAAATAAGCACGCGAGTACGCGGGATGTACCCCTAGTATGCCCATCGTACTCACTAAATCCACCTTTCAATATTTAAAGGACTAATTTGTCAATTCTCCAAAATAGAAGGGTCATAAAACTAACCTGGCTTTCGGGCTGTTACAATTCTCCCCCACTAGAACCAGACTTCGCCATCGAAGTCTCATCCTGAGAACAACTCCGGATGCTGCTCCCGCATCTTCGACTCTGGCTCCCAGGTCAGCTCGGACCCTCTCCGATGTTGCCACTAGACTTGAACCAGGGGCACTTCGTTGTTCCTCAAAACCCTGATCCTCCAATCCAAGATTGCGATCGGTTTCTCAGCATAATTTAGACTTGCGTCCACCTAGATATCCTCTAATGGTACCACTTCCGACTCATCAGCAATATATTTCCTTAGCTGCGACACGTAGAAGGTAACATGAATCTGGTCCAACTCTGCAGGTAGCTCCAAGCGATACGCTACCTTGCCCACCCTTGCGATCACCCTAAATGACCCAATATACCGGGGTCCCAGCTTGCCCCGCTTCCTGAATCGGATCACTCCTTTCCAAGGAGATACCTTCAGGAGCACATAATCACCGACCTGGAACTCGAGTTCGGATCGTCGCCTATCTGCATAACTTTTCTGGCGACTCTAAGCGGTCAACAACCTCTGTCTAACCTGTTGTATCTGCTCTGTTGTCTGAAGCACTATCTCTGTACTACCCATCACACGCTGCCCTACCTCGCCCCAGCAAATGGGAGTCCGACACCTCCTCCCATACAACAACTCAAAAGGTGGCATACCAATGCTCGAGTGATGGCTGTTGTTGTAGCAAAACTCAGCCAAGGGAAAATACGTGTCGCAACTTCCGCCAAAATCCAAAACACACGCCCGAAGCATGTCCTCGAGCGTCTGAATCGTCCGCTCACTCTGTCCGTCCGTCTGTGGGTGGTATGCGGTACTGAAATGCAGCCTCGTACCCAACTCCTCGTGAAACTTCTTCCAAAATCTGGAAGTAATCGCACATCTCGATCTGAAACAATCGAGATCGGAACTCCATGTCGTGATACCACCTCCCTCACATACAGCTCTACCAAACTCTCAGCAGAAGAGCTCTCACTGATAGCAAGGAAGTGAGCACTCTTCGTCAACCTGTCCACGCTCACCCAAATCGCGTCGACACCCCTGGCAGTCCTCGGCAATTTGGTGATAAAATCCATGGAGATTTGTTCCCACTTCCACTCGGGAATCTCTAACGACTGTAACTTACCATGCGGGCGTTGGTGCTCGGCCTTAACCTTGCGACAGGTCAGGCACCTCTCTACGAACCATGCAACATCCCTTTTCATACAGGGCCACCAATACTCCTTCTTCAGGTCCAAATACATCTTAGTGGCCCCGAGGTGGATAGAGAACTTCGATCTATGTGCCTCTTCCATCAAGACGGTACTCGTCCCTCCCACAAACGGTACCCCAACCCGACCCTGGAAGGTCATAAGTCCTCGACTATCGGTAACAAACTCCAATACCTGTCCGATCACCTGCTCCCTTTTGCGGTTCTCCGGTCTCACAGCCTCTACCTGGGCCCCTCGAATGGTGTCCAACACCGGAGCCATCATTATCAATTTCATGCAAATATCTCGAATCGGGGAGCCCTCCACCCTACAACTCAGGGCATCGGCTAACACATTAGCCTAGCCCGGGTGGTACAGGATTTCACAATCATAATCCTTTACCACATCCAACCACCTCCTCTGGCGCATATTCAGGTTGAGTTGATCCATCAAATACTTCAAGCTCTTGTGGTCCGTGTATATCGTACACCGAACCCCATACAAATAGTGACACCAAATCTTAAGGGCGAACACTACAACCCCCAATTACAAATCATGAGTGGGATACCTCGACTCATGGGGCTTAAGCTGCCTTGATGCATATGCTATCACAAGCCCCCTCTGTATAAGCACCGCTCTGAATCTGGATATCGACGCATCACAATATACCACGAAATCCTCCATCCCTTCCGGAAGAGCTAACACTGAGGCTTCGCATAATCTCTGGCGAAGTGTCTCAAACGAGGTCTGCTGCTCCAGACCCCAAGAAAATGCAACACCCTTCTAGGTCAACTTGGTAAGTGGCACAGCGATCTTGGAGAAATCCTTAATAAATCTTCGATAATAACTGGCCAATCCCAGAAAGCTCCTGATCTCAGTGGGCAATCTCGGCACCTCCCACTTCATGACTGCCTCACTCTTAGCCGATTCGACCAATATCCCATTCTGGTTGACGAGATGTCCCAAGAACTGAACCTCTCATAACCAGAAATCACATTTGGAGAATTTGGCATAAAGCCTCTCCGACCTCAATACCCCAAGAATCTCTCTCAGATGCTCCTCGTGCTGCTCTCTCGATTTCGAATACACCAAAATATCATCAATGAATACGATCACCGACCGATCCAACATCGGCCTGCACACCCTGTTCATGAAATCCATGAATGCAGCCGGTGCATTGGTGAGCCCAAAAGGCATCACCACGAACTTGTACTGCCCATAACGAGTTGCGAACGCTGTCTTCTGGATATCTTCATCCCGGACCCTCATCTGATGATAACCCGATCTCAAATCTATCTTGGAGAACCATGACGCTCCCTGCAACTGATCGAACAAATCGTCGATCATCGGTAACGGATAACGGTTCTTGACTGTCAACTTGTTCAACTCCCGGTAATCAATACACATCCGATGTGAACCATCCTCCTTCTTGAAAAAAAGGATCGGCGCTCCCCAAGGTGAGCTACTCAGTCTAATAACCCCCTTTCCCAACAACTCTTGAAGCTGCGAGGATAACTCCTGCATCTTTGGCGGCGCGAGGCGATAAGGCGCCTTGGCGATAGGTGCTGCTCCCGGAACCAAATCGATACGGAACTCCACTTGCCTTTCGGGAGGCACACCCGATAGTTCCTCGGAAAAAAAACATCTGGAAACTCGCACACTATCAGAACCTCATCAATCGAACGTGGCCTCCCAGCGGCCACTCGTGTGTCCATCACATAGGCTACGAATCCACTGCAGCCTTGCTGCAAACTCTGTCTCGCCCTGGCAGCCAAACAAAACGCTGACCCACATCGGGTTCCCTCACCGAACACTATAAGTACTCCTCCACTAGGGTCTCGTATCGTCACCAACTGACGCTCGCAGTCTATAACAGCTCCATTTCGGCTCAACCAATCCATGCCCACTATAACACACACATTCCCCGTCGCAATCGGGACCAGATCTATCAGGAAATCCACACCGAAGATCTCAAGGATACATCCTCAAATCACATCCGTAGCATACACTGCTCGCTTATCAGCTATGGAAACTCGCAGAGGTCGACCTAACGCCTCTCGACGGATACTAATGTGCTGACTAAATGCCAAGGAAATAAATGACCGACTCGCACCTGAGTCAAATAACACCAAAGCAGGTACAGAACTCACAAGAAAAGTACCTACGCATATCATCATATAAGCACAATATCTCAAAAGAAAAGATAAATACATAATACATACCAACCACGACATCGGACGCTGCACGGACCTCCTCCGCAGTCGACTGGAAAGCTCTCCCACGAGCCTTCGGAGCCTCGGCCTTTACCGGTCGGACCTCGGTAACCCTAGCAGTAGGTGCAGATCCCTGTGCTGACCCCTGATGCAACTGTGGACACTCGACCTTCCGATGGCCAGTCTGGTTGCAATGAAAGCAAACTATAAATCCCTTGGGGAAATCCTTAGCGATATGCCCCTCCTTTCCACATTTGTAGCAAACACCCGATCGGCAAGCTCCCTCATGACCCTTGCCGCACCTCCCGCAAGTGCGGCCCTTCTGGCCTCCAGTCCTCAAATCAGCGGGCTTGGCCTGCTTGGCTGCCGGCTGAGACTGAGCCGGTCGCCGATCCATCCTCTGAGACTCGACCTCCTCCCTGGCCCGAGTCTCCAACTCGATCTCCCGTTTCTGGGCATTTGCCTGAAGCTCAGTAAATGTATGGTACGTTGAGTTCGACACGAACTCTAGAATGTCCCTCCTCAAAATGCCCAAATACCGGCTCATCCATGCCTGCTCAGTAGACACCTGCTCAGTGCAGAACATCGCCCTCTCATGAAACTTCCGGGTAACCACAATAACCGAATCATTACCCTGCTTGAGGGTCAAGAACTCCTGAATCAACCATTCCCTCTCCACCGGGGGAACATACTCGTCTCTGAACATAGCGGTGAACCTCTCCCAGGTCACCTCAGAAATCTCTGCCAGAGTGAAGCTCGCCGTCACGAATTTCCACCAATCCTTCACTCCCAAGCGGAGCTGGTTCAGAGCGAACAGTACCCTCAAGTGCTCTGGGCAAGAACATGTATAGAAACATCCCTCGATGTCAGAGATCCATCTCATCACAGCAATCGGGTCCTGCGTCCCATCGAACTCTAGTGGCTTCGTGTTGCTGAACTCCCGAAACAACAACGAGTCACCTCCTTGAGGTCTGGCAGGAGCAACAGAAGTAGTAGCTGCAGCAGCCACAGCCTCATTCACTGCTGCATACTGCTCATCAAAGGTCTCAATCAATGTGGTCTTGATATCCCCAAACATCTCTAGAATCTCATCCCGGATGGCAGAAACCACCTCCTCATGAATCAATCGATGGATCTCCTCGGCGCTGCACCACTGCTCCCAGGTGTGTGTCGAGTCCCAACCACGATGCCTCTAAAATACAACATATAAATATCAGAGACTCGATCGAGCATACTCACACTCGATGACACAACCCTACTCGTCCTCCGATCTGGTGTCTTCAGCAGTACGGGCCCTATACTACTGACCACACCGCATCTGCATTCACCCTAAGTCCTCCTCCTTGGATCCCGGATCAGAAGTACTCTACTACTCTACTCTCGCTATGCATTGTCTACCCTCTGATAGACCTCTCATGAGCTCCTAACTACTACCTACTCGCTTTCAAGGCAACTTAGTAGCAGAAATCTCCTAGGCTAAGGCATCACAAATCATGCCACTCTAGTCCTAATATGAATACCTAGCCTACTCTAGCATGCATAATATAACATAGCATATCTCATAACACATAATGTAAGGATACATTGGGGATTCACTATTCGGGCGATGGCTGACCGTACACACTGCTTTTTTCTGGTTGTCTCAAAACCTCTTGCTCTTTTAGAAAATTTAGTTTTTATCGTTGAAAATTTCTCAAATCCTCAGTTTGAGTTCAGACACGTCCAAAGGTGCATCCGAGTCCCTCAAACCAAGGCTCTGATACCAACTTGTAACAACGAAATTTTCAAAACAAAATTTTCATTTCTTTAAAACATGATTTCATTCCAAACCAACCATAAAAATCCAATGTAACATAGTCATGATACAAAACATGTGAAATCCCAAGATCAACTAAATCCAAATCCGCCTCCAGGTGTGTGTACGAGTCATGCTGGCGCCTTCCCACGGACCTCGCTAGTACCTGAAACACATAACACAACAGCTGTAAGCATAAATGCTTAGTGAGTTCCCCAATATACCACTTACACACATACGCCCTTCCAGGCCATGACCTTCCGGTCCATGTGTCTCAGGGGACTTCCGTCCCAACCTAGTAAACCTTCCGGTCTTACCAATGTCGACCTTCCGGTCCATAACTCTGTGACCTTCCGGTCCACATCATAATGTCTTCCGGCCCATAACATAATGCCTTCCAGCCCATAACATAATGCCTTCCGGCCCATATCAACATGGCATACAAATCACTTACATAGCGCATACGAAACAGGCAACTCATACGATGCATATATCTCATAACATACCAGACCTTCCGGTTACACAAAGATACCCTTCCAGGTACAGTATAGTGAGAAGACTCACCTCATATGATGTCTAGTGTCTCAGGTGCTCGAAATCTCTGAATCTCGCAACAACAACCTAGCCTCGCCTAATCACATAAATAATTATTACAAATCATTAACGACTCTCAAGGCTATACTATTTTCCTTTCTAAAATTCCATAGAAGGGTAAAAGACCATTTTACCCCTCCCTGACCCAAAAATCCATAGGTTGACTAAAACCCTAAAAGTCAACAGCAAGCAGTATGCGGGGCATACCTGATCCTGTACGCGGGGGGTACTCTTGCTTTCCAGAAACGGGGTACGTGACCCTCTACGCGTCGCGTACTGGGATTACGCCCAGCGTAATGCCTAGTTTCTTTATCCAACACATTCAGGTCTTAATCGGCTAAGACTTGCATCCAAACTTCAGATCTGACTCCTCTAATGTGTCTTAATCCATAAATTTGAAACCTTTAAGCCTTTGCATGGCTGTAAGGGTCATTTTGTGCTCAAAACACCTTTCCTCTTTCCATAATGAGGCTATAACTCATGCATGACACAAGATCCACATCCAAGACTAGATTTTTATGACTCCTCAACACATATTACACTAGAAAAGGTCAGATCTAAGCTTATGGGGACTCTTTGCACTTAAAGTCTCCAACATTGAACCAAAAACCCTAAAAATGGTCCAACAAGCAAAACTTATGAAAAACAAGGAAAGCTTTGAGCTTTATACCTCAGAAAGGATCTCTAACCACTGTAGAGCTCGGATCTACACTTGTTCTTCAACTTCTAGCTCCAACAATGGCTCCTTCTTCTCCTTCTTCACCTTGAAAAGACAACTTCAAGCTCAAAAACACACACAAGCCAAAGCACGAATCTCAGCTCTCCAAGGACTCACTCAAGGGTGTATGGTGGCTAGGGCAAAGGACTACATGTTCCTTTTATAGTGCAAGGCCAGGAATTAGGGTTTTGCATCTGGGCCAGTTACGCCCGGTGTAACCTTGGGTACGCCCAGCGTACTCACTAAATCCACCTTTCAATCTTTAAAGGACTAATTTGTCAATTCTCCAAAATAGAAGGATCATAAAACTAACATGGCTTTCGGGCTGTTACATGCACCCGTCACCAAATCAATGTGAAACTCAACTTACCTCTCCATAGCCACTCCAAGTAACTCCTCAGGAAAAACATCCCGATAATCTCGAGCGACTGGTACACTGCCCAAATCTATGGTAGTCTCAACCCTCGTATCCGCAATATATGCTACAAATCCCGAACAACCCTGCTGGAGAAGTCTCCGAGCCCTCACAGCAGAACAGAGGGTTGGCCCCTGCGAGGACCTCTCTCCATGAATAACCAATTCTCCTCCAATTTGGGTTCGAACTCTCACAAACTGGTGCTCATAGCTATCATGGCCCCATTGGCCCCCAACCAGTCCATCCTAACAATCACCTTCAGTCCTCATAACGGTATCAGAACCAAGTCAGCACAGAATCTCTCCTAAGAAATATACAGGTCACAGCCCCGATATAGCCTCACAACACTCATGGTGCGGTCATCAGTGATCTCAACCTCTAGTGGGGAATCCAATGTCCTCGGAGAATCCTAAAACTTCTTGCAAAGCGCAAGAGATACGAATGATCGGGTAGCTCCCAAATCAAAAAGAACATGGGTTGACATACCATTGGCCAAAAAGGTCCCTATACAAGTGCACATGTGTATACATATAAGCATAATCAAATAATATCAAACAATAAAAGAAAAATGGAGTACATACCAGCCACAACGTTTGGTGCAGCTCCATCTCCTCTATGGTCAGCTGAAATGCATGGCTCTTTATTGCAGGAACCTTCTCCTTGGCAGGGCGACTATCGGTAATACTCATTGTGGCAGGTGCAGGAGCCGCCATTGCCGCTTCTCGTACCTGCAACCTAGGACAATCGGCTCATTTATGGTCAGTCTGGTTGCAGTGGAAACAAATCAAGCCCTTCTTGGGGAAATCCCTGCTCAAATGGCGCGGTTAGCCACACGCGTAACTTCCTAAGCCCGCTTTCCACAAACCTTATTGTCCGGCTTACCACACTTGGCACATCGCCCACGACCCTACTAGCCTGTACTAGAAGAATCAGAGGTCTTAGGCTTTTAGCCTGACCTACAGATGTGTGTGCCTGCTCTAGCTTTCGCTTGGTGCTGAACTTCAACTCCATCTCCCACTCGTGGACCTTCTCCACCATCTCATTCGGGGTTTTGCACCCTGAGAAGCTTAGAAACTCACAGATGTCATCCCTCAGCATGGAATGATACCTCGTCCTCCTCATATCCTCATCCGCCGCATACTGCGGGATCAATAGCGCTCGTTCCCAAAACTTGGCGGTGATCTCCGCCAGAGTCACGGTGGTCTGCTGTAACTCCTGTAACTCCCTCACAATCCGTTGCACCTCAATGGACGGTATAAACTCCAACTCAAAATGTCTGACAAACTCCTCCCAAGACATCTCAGCGACTCCAGCTGACCCCACCTGATAGGTCACCTCCTCCCACCAATCCCTTGCTCGATCCCTCAACATACACGAAGCAAACTCCAACTTTTCTGCTTCGGGGCAAGAGCTCGTGCGCTGGGCATTCTTAATGTCAGCTACCCAGTGTAGGCTAACTATGGGGTCCCGGAACCCAAAGAACTCAGGCACTCCGCATGCCTTGAACTCTCGGAATGAGGGAAATCGGGCCCCGAATTGGCCCACAACAATCTTGGATCAGAAGGACCTAAGCTGCTCCTCCATGATCTCCATCATCCCTTCCTTAACCGTCCGAAAGATCATTAGGGTAGAGTCAATGATGACTCTCATAACCTCGGCTGCGATAAGCTTGCATAGCCTCTGATCAATAGGCTCAATTGCATAGCCGGACCCAGACCCAGATCCTGATCATGATCCCGATCCCTCTTCTCCGTGTCGTGTCATCACCATATTGCACTGAAATACCTCAAGAGCTAATGATCAGGATGCTCGAAAAGCGAACCGTTCCACACCGGTTCTCCTTAGAGCCTCCAAATCTAACATTAGTTCGGGTACAAGTTGTGAGCTTTCAGTAGTATGAGCCCAATACTAACTTCCACACCTACCTGTACCTTCCACAAGGCTCTACCTGATAACTCTAAGTCTACCAAAAACAAAAACATATTTCAATGACTACCGCATAACTCAAATCCTAGGCTATCTTATGATTTACTCACTCCCATCATACCAGGACTCAAATCAATCATAACAGGTTGTCTTATGCATGCAAATTATACACAAAACAGGATCAAATAGACTTTCTAATAGCAGACTCTACCCTAATACCACAACCAGACAAGGAACAAGAAAGAAGGTGAAATCAATCATTATGAGGTTATAAGACCCTAACTGGATACAATTTTGAAACCATACACCTAGCAAGATTCATATGATTATAATAATCCAAATATCAGTATAGCATGGATCACATATTGGGGAACTACTTACTCCGGCTTAGCCGATCATGCGGATTGCACTCTCCACTTTTTTCCATTTTAAGAAGTTGTTAACTTTTGATTTTTGAAAACAATTTTTTTACCATTTCCTTAGTTTGAGTCCCGACGCACCCGGGGGTGTTCCTGAATCCCTCAAACCAAGGCTCTGATACCAACATGTAATGACCCAAATTTCCAAACATTTTTTTAATTTTTAGTTAAGCAAAACATTCCCATAAAATATGAAATATCAATGACAACTGTTTTCAAAATTCATAACATCAACATTTTATATCAAATATCAGAGTGTCCCCATATAAAATGCCAGAGAGTGCATGCCACCCATCAAAACTTGCCCTTGCCCTTAGGATCTGAACTACCTGAAACAATCAACAAACTGTAAGCTAATGCTTATCGAGTTCCCCAGAACATACCACACATAACCATATAATCATATATTCCATAAGAACCACAAAGAGATGCATATAAACATATAAGGATGTCGTGGGCTCCTCCCGTGGTCTTACTCCAAGATGCCATGGGCTCCCCCATATGGGATCCACCCATGGTCTTTACCTGAAAAGCCATGGGTTCCTCCACATGGTCTGACATCCAAGTCCCATAGGCTCCCCCATGGTCTTTCATGCAAGTATCACATAAACAACTAGTATACCACATAGCATGTAACATATAACATATAACCACTAGCATACCGTATATCACTATATCAACTAATATTCCACATATCACTAAATGGGTCGGCCTTAGTGCCTTTGACCCATTATTATGGTGAGGAGACTCACATCTGTCCGCTGAATCAAAAATTTACTCTCCTAATAGTTTGTGACCACTCGTGTTGAACAACAATACCATTAACCCAATGATAGGGTTGAATATAATCCAATTAAAGAACCCAATCCCCAAATCCTTTCACTATGACCCAAAAGTCTCCCTTTGCTAATAAGCCCAAAGTCCATGTCCAAAATCATTAATGGGTCTCATGGCCCAGTAAAGCCCAACCATAGCAACTACGACCCAAAACAGATAAATTGGCCCAAAAACTCAAAACATGACCAGGCCCAATTACTGATTAAGGACCAAAGGGCTTACAAGCCCAAAATAAGTCCAAGCTTATCTAAGTATGTACGCCTTGCGTAGCACTCTTGTACACGTAGCGTACTAAGTTTGTAAGTTGTACGTACTGTGTATACTAAACTACACCCAACGTATAAACAGATTAAGCACATACTTCCATTAAGTGTTTAATACTTGATGTTCTAACGTCCAATATCAGACCTAAGTTCATTAAGACGTCCTAGGGCATGAAGTTGGCAACTTTATGCCCTTGAATGCTATATAGGACTTCAAAACTTCATTCTTCACATTAGGACTTCATATAAAGCTGCAAACTCATGCATGGAGTCTAGATACCTTTCAAGTTGCTGAACTCTCAAGAGAAGGTCCAAAAACCAACTAAAGGGACAATATGGAAAACCCTTGCTAAATCTAACGAATAAGATGGAATGATCAAGACTTTATACCTCTAAAAGATCTTCAAGGTGATCTAGATGCAAATTCTTGGAGCATAATTCTATTTCAAGCTTGCTCACTAACTCCTTCTCAAATAAGCTCCAAAATGGCCACCAACACACTTCTATGCTCCAAAATCACACTCTCAAAGGAAAACTGAGGTAAAGGGATGAAATGAGGCTCAAGATGCAGATTAGGGTTTAGTCCTAATGACTTAAGGATGCTTAAATAGGTGTTAAGTCAAAAAATTATGGTTTTGGTCCTCTGTCGCATACCTATATGTACGCCCCGTGTATGCAATACTCCTCCGCGATCCTTCCTCCATAGTATGCTAAGCGTACCCTTATGTACGCCCAATGTACAAAAGGGACCATTGTTGCCAACTAAATTATTTAAAAAGGGTTAGAATGATTTAGGTTCTAGATTTGTTCTAGATTTGTGGTTCAAAATAGATTTTGTTCCATATTATTGAACACATACACATTGAAGAAATCCATTCGGAAATTGTGAAGAAATTGATTTAGGTTTCCAAATTAAGAGGAAAGAATCAAATGTGTTTGTTATTCTTGAACATGCATACAACACATTTTACAGATTCTTAAACATACACACCCACATATTGAAGAAATCAATTTAGGTTTCTGATTTCTAATTTTCATAGACGGACATAGAGAGAGAGAGAGATAGAGAGAGAGAGAGAGAAAAAAAGAGAGAGAGAGAGAGAGAGATGGGCTCCTTCTTTATTTGTTTTAACATTAATACTTATAGAAAAATAAAAATAAAATCTTTAAGAAAATAAAAAAAACAAATGAAAATGGTAGATTGGTCTTTCAAGTTTAACATGGATCAATTTCACAATGAAACTAATTGAAAAGGATCATGAAGCCAAAAGAATCGTGGTTTAGATTAAACCATAAAAAAAATACATACCACAATGACAATTTTTACAATTTTGTCTAACTTATATAAATACATTATCATCAAAATAGAAGTGACTCTTCATTTAGAATCACAACCTATTTTCCTTTTTTAATATCTAGAATGCAACCCCCTTAAAAAGAAAAAAACATATATATTATTAAATTGACCAGCTTTGTTAGATTTAATCAGACGAAGAATTGGGTGTTGTGTGAGGGCCAAGCACGTGGGCAGTGAACGAGATAAGTAAGGTTAGGCCAGGGCATGCATCCAAATTTGGCCACACATCCTCCTCAATTAATCATGTATACATAAGGCTAAAGTGTCAAAATCCGAAAAAAAAAGTTATTGCATTATTCGTTGCATGTTAACGCCGAATGTAATTATCCCTGCCCAATCAGAAACTTTGAAATATTTGTCGTCACCTTCGTTTATATTAATTTTAGTTTAAGTATGCATGAAGTATGTGCGTTAATGTTAATATATATATATATATATATATATATATATATATATATATATATATATATATATATATATATATATATATATATATATATATATATATATATATATATATATATATATATATATATATATATATAGAGAGAGAGAGAGAGAGAGAGAGAGAGAGAGAGATTGAACAAATAGTTATTTTTTCTCAAATTAAAAAAACCGATAAACGTCTATTTCTATAAAAGTTAAGCGAAAGAAATACATAGTATGAATGAACAAATAGTTTCCAACTTTGCCCGAATGCATGTGATAGACAAAATTTGTTTTTTTGGTGCTTTTCGTATTTTGTTTTATGAGCTACTCAATCAAAATACAATAAAGTTGGCTAAAACATGGAGAACAAGAGTGTATTTTATTAGAATAAGAGTTTATTCAAAAAGAATGTAAGTATATTCTAACAGAATGAAAGTGTATTCTAGTAAAATACCCTCTCGTTCTTCATATTCCATGCAACTATGTTGTATTTTAAGTGAGTGACAAAAATAAAACACGAACTCATTCATGAAAACCTAGATGCGAATTCATTCTAAAGAATGTTATTGCTGACATTAATAAGAAATTTAATTAATTTCAATAAAAAAAATTATTATTATTGATATCATTTAATATACATATAATTATGAAAATTATTTAAAATCTATCTTTATTTAATTAAATAATTATTTAATTTTATAAAATTCTTATTGGTGTCATCTACCGCACAATAAATATAAGGAACACATTAATTTTTACATTTTTACACTATTTACCGTTTTTATTTGAACTTTTATATATATATATATATATATATATATATATAGAGAGAGAGAGAGAGAGAGAGAAAGAGATAGATAAGTTCACTTGAGAAAAAAAATAAAAAAAGGTTGATAACGGGGAATGATTCTCAGCCCATCATTAATTTTTGCCGGAAAATGCTTTGGTGTATCAGGCTGACGGTTGATAAGTAATAATCATATATGAATATAAATATAATTGTATTCATATATGAATACGCCACATCTCCTCCACCACCAACCACCACTATCACCGCCACAAACCACCACCATCACCTCCACAACCAACCACGGCGACCTCCGCCACCACCTAGCGCCGTCAAATTTGTATATCAACAAACACTTCTACGATACTTATTCATATATGAATATACGTATTCATAGATAAATACACTTATATATATATATATATATATATATATATATATATATATATATATATATATATATATATATATATATATATATATATATATATATATATATATATATATATTGTAACGACCAAAAAATCATGGGTTAAAATTTCATTTTTATTATAGTCAAAGTACAGATATCTTTTAATTCCAAGTATTTCAAAAACATTGCTAATTAAAACATTTATCAGAGTTTGTCCCAAAATCACATGTTGCGGAAAACACGGGTGTGTGCGCGCTGCGATCAAGCTGGACCCTTCTTTTCCAAACCAATGATACCAGAAACCATAAACAAACTGTAAGCACGAAGCTTAGTCAAATCCCAAGAGCACACCCCAGATAATCCACAAAATCATATAACCATATCAATCACATAAGCCATGTGTATAAACATATAAGGATGCCCTAGAAACCCTCCAGGGTCTTACACCGGGTGCATGGGAACCCCCACATGTTCTTAGCCCAATGCCTCAGGAACCCCCCCCCCCCCCCCCCCCCGCTCGAGGTCTTGACTAAGGAAATCATGGAAACCCTCCAAGGTCATACACCCTAGTACCTCGGGAACCTCCTGAGGTCTTTACTTAGGATGCCATGGAAACCCTCCAAGGTCTTACACCCAAGTTCCTTGGGAACCCTTGAGGTCTTACATTCAAGTATCACAAAACAACTAACATAGCACATAACATATAATCCACTAGTATACCACATATCACTACATCAACTAATGTACCACATATCACAAAATGTGTCGGCCTTGGTGCTTTCGACCCATTGGTATGGTGAGGAGACTCACCTCGCAAGTAGAAGCTTCCTGAAATAAATCCTGATTCTAATTGGCCCACGAAGGCCCACAACAACCTAGTCCAAGAATTGGCCCAAACTAAGGCCCAAATGCGAAGTTCGTTTCTATATTGGGCCATAAAGCCCAATAGGCCCAACTATTCTAATATTGGCCCAAAGATACATTCAGGCCCAACTATCAGCAAATGCAGGCCCATACCATTAGGGCCCAAAGGCCCGAAGTCCACATCGGGCCAATTCCTCCTGAGAGCATACACCCAGCATACCTCTTTTGTACGCTTAGCGTACTGGGCAAAAGGCTATACGCCCAACGTATAACCTGCTTAAGCACAAAATCAATTAAGTGCTTATTACTTGAAGACTTTACGTCCCAAACTCAGATCTAGTTTGTTTGATGAGTCCTAAGGCATAAAGTTGGCAACTTTATGCCTTTGCATGGTCCAAAAAGACTAAATAACATTCTACTTCCATAAAAATGGTCTTAACTCTTGCATGAACCTATTAAGACCTTCAAGATGCCAACTTTCTGTCTTAGGGACTCAATTAGCACCAAGGGTGGCAACCTTAAGCCTAAGAATCGGATTTGAACCATAAAGCTTTCTCTTTGGCACCAAAAGGGTCCAAAAACTCAACATAAGAGATCTAAGGAAATAAGCACCAAGTTTAAGACTTTATACCTCAATGAGAGCCAAAAGCTGGTGTAGTTCTTAATCTAAAAGCTCTATCTTCTTCAATAAGTCTTCAAGAATGAACACCTTCTTCAAAAGCACCAAAATACTCCTATAATGGCCATCCAAGATCCAAAATAACTGAAATGAGGGCTAAGGGTCGATCTCTAGGGTTTAGAGGGGTGGAGGCTGAAGATATTAGGGTCAAGTTATGAGACAAGGAGCTTAAATAGGGTCAAAGACCCTAAAATAGAAATCTGATCTGACTGGGGTACGCCTAACGTACATATGGTATGCCCAACATACTTCGAAGAACATTTGCGACTATCCTGGTTAGTACGTCCGGTGTACTCCAAGGTACACCCCACATACTGCCTTCTTTACTAGTACGCCCTGCATATGCTTTGTTTGTGATTTGCATACTTGACTAACCATGAAATGTAGCACCCTTTTTCGAAGACAAACCCTAAAATCTGAAGATGCGTTTTAAGTATTATTTTATTCCGATATATGAATATATTTAAATAAAGAGTTTAGTGAAAAAAATGTGTAATTGGAACTATAATTTGTTTTCGATGTCTAAAGAATGCTTTCGGGATTCTTAGTGGAAAGAATATTTGAACATATGGCTAAAGGATAATCAATCGGGCTTGTTTTGTAGTTCGTGGACTTATATTGAAAACATTTTGTAGAAAGAGGGGCTATTTGGGCAAATTTGGATTTAATTTCAGACGAAAAGAGAAGGAAGGGTTGAATATGTAATAATTGAGATTTTGGTGGTTACAAAGGTAATTTTTGGATTAGTTTTGCAAAACATCTTGAAGAGATGGGCTGAATGGTAACTATTGGAGTTATATTGAAAAGTATTGGTGGAGTAAGGGCCGAACTTGTAAAAATGGGTTGAAGTTTGTGAAGAACACGGGTTCGGAACTTATTTCATATCGCGCTTCAAGAGATGACATCTGGAACCCTAACCCTAGAAGTGTCATTCTCTATCCACCACTATATTGGGAACACTCTAGTCTGCTTCTGCTTGCCGACGATCGCCACCACCATAGTTTCGCTACCGGTGACGCTGGGAGCAAAAGGGACGACCTTCGGAGCCTAAGAAAGGACCCGGTTTGCTGCTGCGTGGTCGTGAGCGAACATAAATCCTCGGGTAAGGCCATCTGCTATCTCTCTCTCCTTTCCTTCTCTCTTCTCGATGGATTGGCATCACGTACGTCAGTTATTGACGTCGGTGTACCTATGGTCGTCGTTTCAACTTGTTCCAGCCTCCTCGGCCGCCTAGCTGGTGGTTGGGAGCTATGATTTCATGCTTTGGATAGATGAGTGTTGTTGTGTAACCGAGAAGTGCTTATGGGTGTTTGATTGGCGTGAAAACCCGAGGAAAAACCACCATGGCTGCCAACCATGGTAGCTGCCGCCATATCATCTTCTTACGCCGCCACCAGCCACTGTGAGGAGGTGGCTGTGTGCATGATTTGGTGGGTTTATGAACGTATTGCATAAGCTTAGCATTGTGTGCATCTTTGCTTGGCCTGGAAACCGAAGGAAATTCACAGCCACCACCGTGAGGTGCTGGTCACCACCTTTTTTCACCATCAGCCGCTGTTGTTGTCGTGATCTCAGGACATTGTTGTCGCCCTACGCCACCATGTGGGTGGTTTGTGTTATATTCCGGTCAAAGGTGTTTCGTGTGTACCATTGCTTGGCCGAACTTCACGAGAAAAGCCATCATCACCACTGTGAGCTGGTGGCTGTCACCTCCAACCACCGCTTGTCGGCAAAAGGGTAGTTGTGTGTGTGTGTGTGTTATTTTATGTGTGTTTACATTTGGATATTGCGTTGTAATATTCTATTTTGATCGGAATAATTAAGGAAATCCGTCACCACCACCGTAAGGTGGACGCCGCCGCCGTGAGCCGCCATTGACCACAACTACCTAAGGTGGTAGTGGGTAGTGCTCGACTTAATTAACAGTTAATTAATCTAGAAGTTTAACTAATGGACTAATTGGGATGTGACTGGATTGGAAACCCTAATTAGGGTTTAGAAAACCCTAATTATGCCTATGTTAATTTGGAATTGTCAGGACCCGCGAGTTTAGACCATTTGATTGGAATCATGAATTAATCCCGACCATATTGTATGTTGACCTACTAGAGTGAAGGACTTAATGGGTTCAGTAAGAAACACTTAACCCTAATAGTCATTTTATGTGCAAACCCTAATCTTGCTTGGGCTTTAAGTTGGGCCTTTTTTATTAGGGTTGGGTGATTAGGCTATTGATGGGCCATCCAAGAACAAACATATGGACTAGAATATTTGGATGGGCTTTAGGTTAAGGCCCATATAAGGGGTTTGGGCCCAATTTGGAAAATTAGGCCATAGATGGGCCATAACTGGGCCTTGTGTGACATCCCCAATTTCACGGACAAAAAAGACCGATTTGTTTATGCTTTGTTTTTAAAATCAGAGTAATCGTTTAAAGAAAACTATTACGGAATTTGTTCCCAAAAACAAAATATGATAACCATTTATCAAAACATTTCTCAAAGAGAATGTATTTTCATTAAATAATAAAATCTCGGGATGTCATGTTCAATACAGACAAAAAGCATAAACATAATAAAATAGACCTTACAACAGTTATTCATAACTACTAGACTATTATCCAAAATCTCTCGTTATGCCAGCCAACTTATGCTCTCGTGCCATAACCTGTAATACAAAGAAAACTAAGAGGTCAGGCTTGGGAGCCTGGTGAGCATATAGGGTTTTAATCCCACAATGTTATATCATATATTTATATCAATAGAACATTCAAATTTGTACAATTTCACCATATAAAGGCAACTCTTATCCCACCCCATCGATCCTCACAATGACACGATCTAACGCTCGTATCTAAAATTTTCCTCTTTACCTGATCCCTACTCACGGATCTAGAACTATCATCTTCACCAGATCCACACTCACGGATCTAAAACTAACATTTTCACCTGATCCATACTCACGGATCTAAAACTAACCTTTTCACTTGATCCATACTCATGGATCTAAAACTAATCTTTTCACCTGATCCATACTTATGGATCTAAAACTACGTGATCCATACTCACGGATCTAAAACTAACCTCCTGATCTAAGCCATACTCCCTGATCAATAATTGTACCGAATCCATACTCCCAGAATAGGGACAATTATCTATACCTTAATCCTGATCTGATCCATACTCCCAGATCAATAACTATGCCCAATCCATACTCCCGGACTAGGGACAATTAACTTAGTCTTAATCCATACTCCCGGACTAATAACAAGTTTTATCTCTTTACCTGATCCATAATCCCGGATCTAAAACTAGCCTTTTGGTCTAATCCATACTCACGGATCTAAAACTAGCCTCTTTATATGATCCCTACTCACGAATCTAAAACTAACCTCTTGATCTGATCCATACTCACGGATCTCATCTACCCATGTCCTACCCAACATATTTGTAGTTACTAAATACAAATACAGTTTAACTCATTAAAACCTATATAGTTCATCCATTCCACCAACATCTCAAATAAACAACAATATATAAACACATAGCACGCATTTCATAGCAAATACTTCATACTTATGTGTTAGAAGAAAGTAACTATGCACTCACTTGATTAGAAGATGATTGGACAATGCTACAGCTTGAAGAAGTCGTATTCTTCGGTGAAATCAGGTTGCTTTCTTGAAAACCGGGCTTCTCGCAGGAAGAGCTTCGGCTCGGAAATTTTACTTCTTGGGATCTTCGGGGCTTCAGGACTTGCTTCGGGTCTCGGGAATGATACCGGGGCTTCGATATATTTCTTGCACGAAAAACGAGGCAAAATGAGAATGAGAGAAGAGGAATTGAGCAAGGAACTCGGCTTCCCTTGCGTCCCATTTATAGGGGCTGAACCACGTATTATGCCGGGCTTAATGCTCAGCTACGTTGGGCGTAACCCGGATCAGACCAGTGACTCCTCCTCCTTCGGATAATATCCGAATTTATATTTAAATTTAATATTTTTAAATATTTAATAAAATTCAAAAATTCATATCTCCCTTATACGAACTCTGTTTTCGACGTTCTTTATATCCACGCGTAGGTGAGACTATGATCTACAACTTTCGTTTAGACTTTGTCGGCTAATTTTGAGTTTATTTTTATTATATTATTTTAGTAGGCCGGGACAGGAAAACTCCGTTATAAATTCATAACTTCATCCGACGTCCGTTTTCATCTGTCTTTTTACCATTTCAGTACTATTAACGAGATCTTCGACTGTCGTTTAGATTGTTTCGGCTAAAAATCACTCGATCTCAAATCGAGTATTCGGGTTGCATACCGCTAAGCTGAAACTTCTGAAAATCGTAACTTCTTCATGCAAAGTCAGATTTGAGCGTTCTTTTTATGCACGCTCTCGGTTTAACGAATAGTACAACTTTCCTTTAGATCACTAAGGCTAAAAATCACTCCAACGTAAATTCACTTTTTACGTCATTCAGTGTCATGCCGGTTCTGTCATGAAACTTCGACAGGTCATAACTTCTTCGTTATAACTCGGATTTTGGCGTTCTTTATATGTACACAATCCTTGTAACATATAATATAACTTAGTTAAGATTATTCATCCTAAATAATCTTCTATCAAAAGGTCATTATTTATTATTATCGTCTCTAAATTTACTGGCCCTGATCTACGTGCGTTACAGTTATCTGCCCCTCAGGATGATTACGTCCCGGTAGCATCAAAGAAATAAGACTTGCATAATGATTCCACACGTTATTTCTTCATCCTAGGTAATAACCATAACTTCTATATTTCCTCGAAAGAGTATTTAACTCTATGGCTTTCTTGACCGTAAACGATGCCCAATCTTGCATCTGCTTATCGTACTATGTTGTACTTTCATTCGTAACCTTCGAGTTACCAAATAAGTCCTTATTGTGGACTCCTTATTCTTCTTAGGATAAATACTTTCCTTTATCTATTGTAACAGACCGATTGGTCCTGCTCTACTGACCTCTCATCGCACGATGCGACGCTTAGACTCGGTTTTTTTAAAGTTAAAATCCAGAATGGAATATACCTTCCTTCATATTCTAATGTGATATAATCACATTTCAGCATGTAGCATTTCTAGCTACAAACTTTATGAACGAAGAGCGCGATACCAATGATCGCAATGACTTCAATCTTTTGACTTACGTCAGATGTTACTTCGAACTTAGTTTTCCAAACGACGTAACATACTCACCGTACTCGGACTCCAATTGGATATGACCACTAGGGTCGGAACAACAACCATCCTACTAGTCATTGTCGAAACAATGGTAATGACATACCAGAATAAAACGTAATCAATCACTAGCTTCTTGGTAACCTTGTGACTTTCCCTAATCCAAGTGCGAGTCATGTGCTTCCGGTAGTATATGCATCTACTACCTTTCACACCTACTCATACTCGTCCCAAGTATTGTCCCGTAGTTGACCAAGTCACCATATAAGAAAACCATACAATCATTCAACTCACCAGATAACAAAACTTGGGTTTATATTATTTTCTTGAAACTATTACACAAAAGTTCAAGTTTACCTTATACTATGCCTCTAATAGGCTACACCATAAGTTACTATTCACACTGCTACTTCAGAACTTGATCTTTGGATATAAAATCCTCATCCTTGATTCCTCGCGTTGTCATCTGTTTCATCAAGGATCATTTGAAATGCTCTTGCCTTTGGCTTTTGCAGCACATTTGGCTTTGTAATCTCTTCCCTTCTTGGGCAGTTTTGCTTGAAGTGTCCTTCTTCACCACACTTAAAGCAGGCTTCTCTTTTGTTTGTGCATTCGCTGGCATAATGACCAGTCTTCCCGCATTTGAAGCAGGTCATTTCTTTATAGCATCTCCCAATGTGGTTCCTCTTGCACTTATCACGCCATTGTGCCTCTTCTTCGAACTTCTTCGAACCAGAATTCAAAAATTTTCTCTTCTCATCGGACCTTGAGGATCCTTCAAACTTTCTTTTCATGCCATGTTCAACTTTGCTGGCGGTTCTTCCCTTAATCATAACTTCAATAGACTAGGCAACCCAGATAGTGTTGGATATAGTGTCTAAGTCCATAACTATATTTGGTATGTACTTGACCCGACCCGACATGGTCCATTTGGGTTGCATGGCATCATGCGCTTGGAGAGACTAAATGAGAGAAATAAGACACTTATGGTTTATTAATATATTATAAGTTCTAATATATTAATAATAAGAATAATAATATTTAGTTAGTATTGATCAATAATTAATTTAGAATTAATTATGTGATCAAAAGAAGACTAATTAAATATATGGGTTGACTGTGTCAATCATCCATAACTTATATAGCAGGCCAAGGCTCCATGGCTTATCAAGTTGGGTTAAACCCATAAGATGCTCCATGGGGGTTACATAACCCATGCTTCATGGAAATGAAAGGTCATGACAATTAGGGTTTACATGGTGTAACCCTAATTGTAACATACTATATAAAGAAGCTATTATTCACCATTTTTGGCTACTAGAGTGAATCAAAGAGGGCTAGCCAAAAATCCAAGTGTTCTTATTCTCTTAGAGTTTATTCCAAGTGTACTTGGTGTTGTGTGAAGCATTGGATGCATCACACTTGAGGTGCTAGGCTCACAAGGTTTCAAAGGAATCCAAGCTACAAAGAGGTATGTAATTCTTAATAACTATTAGAATAAAAGATCCTCATGTATGCTAGATAGGATTATGAACCTTGGAAAATCATTTTGCATGTATCTTAGTCAAACATAGATCTAAGGTTTCTTGGGTTGCATGTACACCATAAGAGTGTTAGAATGCTCTAAACCCAACAGTGGTATCAGAGACTAGGCTTGTTTGCTTGATACTTGATGCAAAATAACTGAAAAACAATTTTTTTTGTTCACTGCACGTATGAACCCGCCGAGTCCATGGGGGGGACTTGACGAGTCCATGAAGAAATGCATGCTACTCGTCAAGTTTGTTCATGCACTCGATGAATAGAGGCTACAGTGTCCAGATTTTCGAGTTATGCTGCTGGAAATGGAATAGAAACATTACCCTAAATTGTTTTGGTGTTTTAAAACTTGTTTTAGTTGGTGTAATGTTTATGCTAATCCATTTACAATGGCTATTATCAAAAATTACAAGTTTTATATAAGTTTGTTATGATTCTTGAAATTCTTGATAATCATGTTCTTAAACTTATGAATTTATATGATCATAGGAATTATTTGTAACCTCCATGTTAGTTAATTCTTGATCATTATGTGTTTTAATGGAGTCCATAACTTGTCCTCAAGTTGTGGAAAACCAAGAGTCACACTTGAATTAAAACCATTCAAAGAACATAAGATTTATGAAAATGAAGAGTCTTCATTTTAATACTCTAATAAAATCATAAGTTATGAGAAATGAAAAGTTTTGAAAGTTTACAAAACTTGCCCTCATGTTTTGGAACAAGTAAAGTCATAATTAAAACTTTAGTTCGAACCCTTAGAATTTTAAATATTAAAATTCAACTTTTATACTTTATAATATTATAAGTGAATAATAATTATATATGTATAAGATAAAAGTCGTTTTACCATTTGTAGGCCTCATTCACGAAGTCGGTCTATAAGGGAGTTATAAGGTTGTCACCTATAAAATGGCAACTTAATGGGTGTCCATTCTCACCCACCGCTTGCTTGATCGGTGGAGGGTCGTTAGCCGAAAAGGTAGAACAATGACTATAAATTTTCATAATAAGTATTATGAATATACTAAAGTAACTAAACATTTATTAATTCCCAATCTTAGTTACTTTAGGAAAATGTGAATAAGGTGCTAATCCATGAAATTACACTTTGCACTTTGATTAAGTCGTTAGTGGAGCGTATGTGGTTAACCGACACACTAACTTGGACTTATCAAGGTAGGCAAAGGGCAACTTAATGTTTATCATAGTATCGTTAGACCGTGTGTGGTTAACCGACACTTCGATTGAGGGGTAATACATTAAGTGTACCATGTAATTTGCATGGTTATTTCACAACTTGTTTTGTGATCCTCGGTATCCAGTCACAAAACTTGAAGGGAACACTCGAGATTAAAACATGCCATTGAAAAGTTCAATGAATCTCAAAGAACCTAGGAATTTCTAAACCAATTAAAACCTAATAAGATTTATTACGTTTTATGGTGGAAATTGGTGAATCGTCATTCACCTACCTTCAAATATCTTATAGCTTGGATTACGGCATCTCCTCCATGATAACCACCCAAATGAAGGACAATGAGTCCCTCACGACCTACATGCAGAAAATGCAAAGATTTGTGGATCGCTTGAAGTAACTGAATGTTGACTTTCCTGAGGAGTTAGCAATAGATATCATTTTGCACTCCTTACCTTCATGTTATGTTCAATTTAGAATGACATACCACATGAATAAGGAAGAAGTTACACTTAGTAAACTTCAAGGACTCTTAAAGACTGTAGAAAGTAGTCTTAAGGGTAAGTCAGGTGTTACTACTCCTCCTACTCCTACTGTGGCTAATTTCTTGGCAATCAGGCATGGCAAAGGTAAGAAGAGAAAGAACCCTTCTAAGGGTACCAAGGGTAAGACCCTTGAAGGCTCCTCTTCAAGCAAAACCAATAAAGGTTTTGTCACTCCTTCTCCTAACCCTAATGAGGTTGAATGCTTTTATTTCCATGAAAAGTCGCACTGGAAGCGAAACTGCCCTAAATACCAGCAAGATGTTAAGGATGGGAAATTAAAACCAAACCATGCAGGTATATACACTATATTGTCTAATAACTCACCTCATTCTAAGTCTTGGGTCCTTGATACAGGTTGTGGAATTCATATATGTTCTGATCTACAGGGACTAAGAAGAAGTGAGGATTTGGAGCAAGGAAAGATAAACCTAATCATGGCGAATAAGAAAGTTTCACCTGTCACCAAGATTGGAGTTTATTCCTTGTTACTAGATAGTGGGTTTGCATTAGACTTGAATAAATGTTGTTATTCGCCAGAAATGGAAAGAAATATTATTTCCTTTCATGCATTGTATAAACAAGGTTTCACCTTTTATTTTAATAATAAGAGTGGTGGTATTGATGCTTTCTATAATAGTGTTCTTTATTTTAAAGCATTACCCTGTGATGGTGTGTATGAAACTGTACCTATTGTAGATAACTTAGGAAATAATGTATTGTGTATCGAGTCTTCCACTAGCTTAGATAAAGCATCCTTATGGCATTGTTATCTTGGACATGTAAGCAAGAAATGTATAGGCCAACTCCAAAAGGATGGAGTCTTGGAATCATTTGACCTAAATTCAGATGATAGTTGTGAATCTTGTCTACTTGGAAAAATGACAAAGTCACCTTTTACTGGCACTTGTGCTAGGGGTGAAGGTTTGTTGGATCTCTTACACACAAATGTGTGTGGACCCTTCAGAACCACAACTAGAGATGCTAATCACTTTTATGTGACTTTTATTGATGATTTTAGTACATATGGATATGTCTACTTAATAAAACATAAGTCAGAAACCTTTGATAAATTCAAAGAGTTTAAGCAAGAAGTAGAAAATCAGTTGGGCAAGAGCATTTAGATGCTTCGATCCGATCGACATGGTGACTATCTTAGTACCGAGTTCCTTGACTATCTTAAGGAATGTGGGATAGTCTCACAATTGACACCTCCTAGAACACCAAACTTGAATGGTGTAGTTGAGTGGCGCAATCGAACCTTGTTGGACATGGTTCATTCCATGAAGAGACGAGTTTCGCTACCAATCTCAGTTTGGGGGTATGCCTTAGAGACTGCCGCCCGTATCCTTAATCTAGTCCCTACAAAGAAGGTTGCCAAAACATCTCAAGAGATGTGGTCTGGAAAAGTTCCAAATCTAGACCACATCAAGGTTTGGGGTTGTGAGGCTTTCGTGAGATGCGAGACTCACGACAAGCTCGAACCTCGAAGTGAGAGGTGTATCTTCATCAGCTACCCACATAAATATTTTGGTTATATCGTCTACATACCTAGTGACAACGTGGTCTTTGTAGCAACAAGATGAGTCTTTTGAGAGAGAGAGAACTCATAAGCCAAGCAGACAGTGGGAGGCAAGTTAGCCTTGAAGAAATTGAAGAGTCAAGCGGTGAAGGAACCTCAAACCCTGTTGAGCCGACTGAAGAGTCCATATTACTGCAGAGGGTGCTACCCTTATCAGTGATAATACACTGATATAGTGTATACCTCAACCTGAAGAGGAAACTCCTGTTGAGCCGACTGAAGAGTCCATACCTCTGAGGCGTTCCACCAGAGTTAGGAATGCACCTGAACATTATTATGGTTTCCATATTACTGCAGAAGGTGCTACCCTTATCAGTGATAATACACTGATAAATCTGGAAGAGCCAAACAGCTACACGGAAGCCATGGCAGGCCCTGAGTATGCTAAATGGAAAGAGGCTATAGATAGCGAGATACAATCCATGTATGACAATCAAGTATGGAACTTGGTTGACAATATACCATTTCGTAAGACAATAGGGTACAAATGGATCTTCAAGAAGAAGACCGACATGGATGGTAATGTACACACTTATAAGGCACGACTGGTTGCAAAGGGTTATTCTCAAACTCTAGGAGTTGATTATGATGAGACCTTTGCACCTGTGGCCAAGATTAAGTCTATTAGGGCTCTGTTAGCCATTGCTGCATTTTCATGATTATGAAATATGGCAAATGGATGTCAAAATCGCTTTCCTTAATGGAAAGTTGGCTGAGGATGTTTACATGGTTCATCCAGAGGGTTTTGTAAGTACAGAATACCCTAATAGGGTGTGTAAGCTTGAAAACTCCATATATGGATTGAAACAAGCACCTCGCAGATGGAATCTTTGCTTCCATGAGAAAGTCAAAGAGTTTGCCTTTTCGAGATGTGAAGATGAATCTTGTATATATGTCAAGGCTAGTGGGAGTATATTTAGCTTTTTGGTACTGTATGTGGATGACATACTACTCATCGGAAATGACATCCCAACCTTGCAGGAAGTGAAATCCTGGCTTTCGAAGTGTTTTGCTGTGAAAGACCTAGGAGAAGTTGCCTATATCCTCGGGATAAATATTTTGAGAAACAGGAGTAAAAGACTAATTGGACTTAGTTAGAGTACCTACTTGGACAAAGTGCTGAAGAGGTTCAGTATGGAAAATTCCAAGAAAGTAGATTTACCTATTCTGTGTAATGTCAGACTGAGTAAAACTCAGAGCCCGAGTAAAGATGAAGAGATAGCTAAGATGAGTTGAGTCCCATATGCTTCTGTTGTAGGCTCGATCATGTATGCTATGACTTGTACTCGTCCTGATGTTGCTTTGCTTTAAGTATGGTTAGCAGATATCAGAGTAATCCTGGCAAGGCTCACTCGACTGTAGTAAAGAATATTCTCAAGTACCTACGAAGGACTAAGGACTGGGTCCTTACCCTTGGTAGGAGTGATGAATTGAAAGTAGCAGGGTATAGTGATGCTAGCTTTCAGACCGATAGGGATAATTTCCGCTCTCAGTCGGGCTGGGTCTTTACCCTAAATGGAGGGGCAATTACTTGGAAAAGTTCCAAGCAAGATATAGTGGCTGATTCCACTTGTGAATCAGAGTATATAGCAGCAAGTGAAGCAGCTAATGAGGGTATATGGCTAAGGAACTTCATCGGAGACCTTGGAGTTGTACCAGCTATTAAGGAACTAAGGGATCACGGGAGATCCAGGCACATCAACAGAAAATATCATTTTATCAGACATCGAATAGAAGAAGGAATCCTCGAGGCAAAGAGGGTATCATCAGATGAGAACCCGGGAGATCCCCTCACGAAGGGACTGAGTAGGGTTAAGCATCTTCAGCATGCTAGGTGCATAGGGCTAAGAGATGATATTAGTTTTTAAAAGTTAGATAATTTTGAAATATGTAAAATGTAATTGACATTTGATGATAAATAAAAGTTGTTATTTATGAGTAAAGTGTTGCTATCTCTTGTCAAACTTTTACTAGTATTTCTTTTTGCATGTTTTGACTTCCAGAATAATTATGTTATGGTATATATCATATTATTCAAATTCTCCACAGTCAATCATATGTTGGAAGTACATATGAATCAAGACTATCATGGGTTGGTTTGTAGAGGTCCAAAATGTTGGACAAAGGGGGCTACAACACTTATGAGTGCTCATAAGTTCTGAGTATTGGATTCAACCCACACTCACTGGTATCACTTCATTGAATTTATCTCGAGTGATCGTGAGACGGTAATATCATATAAGTCTTCAAACCTAGACATATGAATTGTTACCTATGAGTTGGTTATGCATTTATTATACGAAAACGCATTGGTAACTCGATGTTATAAAATGTACCTTTGTGTGTAATTCAACAAGTAGTAGAGTAAACATATGAGTCGATGTTTATCTTTTCCTACTTGGATTAGAAGCGATATCCGGGCCCCTCGATGATTTTGTTTTGACCCATGCATCGGGCCTGGTCAGAACTAGATTGATGTGTTCAATTAAGTTCTATGTCAAACAAATTGGAAATCGGGAAACAACTCCTAGACAATTGAAAGACATTGTTCCATGTGTTTGTCCGGCTGATCTCTAGAAGAGAGGATTATATGATCACTTATCTAAAAATGGCACACTATCATCTTCTCAGTTCCGAGAGACCTTGAAAGAGCTACGATTGTTGATCAGTTCCTGAAGTCATACTTGTAACTATAGTTATTAGACTTATGCAAGTGGGAGACTGTTTGATATAGTGTCTAAGTCCATAACTATATTTGGTAGGTACTTGACCCGACTCGACATGGTCCATTTGGGTTGCATGGCATCATGCACTTGGATAGACTAAATGAGAGAAATAAGACACTTTCGGTTTATTAATATATTATAAGTTCTACTATATTAATAATAAGAATAATAATATTTAGTTAGTATTGATCAATAATTAATTTAGAATTCATTATGTGATCAAAAGAAGACTAATTAAATATATAGGTTGATTGTGTCAATCATCCATAACTTATATAGTGGGCCAAGGCTCCATGGATTATCAAGTTGGGCTAAACCCATAAGATGCTCCATGGATGCTCCATGGGGTTTACATAACCCATGGATGATGGAAATGAAAGTTCATGACAATTAGGGTTTACATGGTGTAACCCTAATTGTAACATACTATATAAAGAAGCTATTATTCACCATTTTCGGCGACTAGAGCGAATCAAAGAGGGCTAGCCGAGAATCCAAGTGTTCTTATTCTCTTAGAGTTTATTCCAAGTGTACTTGGTGTTGTGTGAAGCATTTGAGGCATCACACTTGAGGTGCTAGGCTCACAAGGTTTCAAAGGTATCCAAGCTACAAAGAGATATGTAATTCTTACTAACTATTAGAATAAAAGATCCCCATGTATGATAGATAGGATTATGAACCTTGGAAAATCATTTTGCATGTGTCTTAGTCAAACATAGATCCAAGGTTTCTAGGGTTGCATGTACACCATAGGAGTGTTAGAATGCTCTAAACCCAACATATAGTTGTCTCCAGAGTAAGTGCCTGATGCAATGGCACCGCTTACTCCCATGGGAGTCCATTTGCGTACCGGCCAACTTTAGTCAGCTCGTCTGGGACGATGCACAAAGTAAACTCCATCTTGTCTGTGAAGGCATTAGTGTATTCATCAACTAACATGCTACCTTTTTTCAATGTCAGAAACTTGTTCTCCAACTCTAGCAGATTTTGGGCCGAGCAGAACTTGCGCTTAAATTGCACCAAGAACTTTGCCCAATTCAGTTGAAGTGGCTCTTTAGGGCTTATGGTCTTCCCCAGACTATTCCACCAACGAACAGCGCCACCTCTGCATTGACGTACTACAAACATGGTATGCAACTTGCCTCTGCAACAACACGTCATGAAGGCTAGCTCCATTTCAGAGATCCAATCCATCACTCCGATCGGATCCAATTTTCCAGTGAAGGTCGATGGTTTGCAAGTTGAAAAGTCTTTGTACTTGCATCCAAGTCCATCAATTCCTCCCTCTTGTTTGTTTTGTCTGACCAACGGTGGGTTGGCTTGACCAATAGTCTCACTGAAGTTACCTCCTTCCGAATGCCCTTCATTCAACTCGGGTTGTTCAATCGGCATTGAAATTTCTTCACGTTTCTGCCGAAGCAGACGTCTAGTTTCATCCATTTAATGATCCAACATCGTCTGAATCATCAGTTGTACACCAGCCATTGTTATTGGCTCAGGTACTACTGCTACAATAGGTACTCGCTCAACCACAGGTGGTCAATTCCTATCTTCGTTCAGATTTCCAACTCCACTCCTGGTTCTTACCATTTTTGATTTACACACCAAATAAGGTGAATTTAGATCTTCAATCACGATAGATAATTAAATCATCCTTATCACTCCGAAACGTTTACGTGTTAGTTCTAATATCGTAGTCATACGCTTAGAATCCTAAACAAATAAGGTTTCCAGATCCGGTTAGCAACAGACCATAGATCCGAACAAATAATAGCATCAATATAGCTATCGCATAAAACATTTAGCACATAAAAGCATTTTAGGCATCTTTCCTAAAATATACTAGTGCTCGTGTCTAAAATATGGTAGACACTCATCTCACGATCATCAATTAGCATTCTAAGTTTAAGTCTAGAAATCCTAAAAATTCCTCGTTCGCTTAAACTAATGCTCTGATACCAATTGTGACATCCCCAATTTCACAGCCAGAAAATACCGATTTGTTTATGCTTTGTTTTTAAAATCAGAGTAATCATTTAAAGAAAGCTGTTGCGGAATTTGTTCCCAAAAACAAAATATGATAACCATTTATCAAAACATTTCTAAAAGAGAATGTATTTTCATTAAATAATAAAATCTCGGGATGTCAGCCAAAATCTCTCGTTATGTCAGCCAACTTATGCTTTCGTGTCATAACCTGTAATACAAAGAAAACTGAGAGGGTCAGGCTTGGGAGCCTGGTGAGCATATAGGTTCTCATCCCATAATGTTATATAATATATTTATATAAATAGAACATTCAAATTTGTACAATTTCACCATATAAAGGAAACTCTTATCCCTCCCCATCGATCCTCACAACGACACGATCTAACTCTCGTATCTAAAATTTTCCTCTTTACCTAGTCCCTACTCACGGATCTAGAACTATCCTCTTCACCCGATCCATACTCACGGATCTAAAACTATCCTTTTCACCTGATCCATACTCACGGATCTAAGACTAACCTTTGTCCTGTTCCATACTCACAGATCTAAAACTAACCTTTTCACCTGATCCATACTCACGGATCTAAAACTATGTGATCCATACTCACGGATCTAAAACTAACCTCCTGATCTAAGCTATACTCCTGGATCAATAATTGTACCCAATCCGTACTCCTGGAATAGGGACAATTAACTATACCTTAATCCTGATCTGATCCATACTCCCAGATCAATAACGGTGCCTAATCCATACTCCCGGACTAGGGACAATTAACTTAGTCTTAATCCATACCCCTGGACTAATAACAAAATTTATCTCTTTACCTGAACCATAATCCCGGATCTAAAACTAACCTCTTGGTCTAATCCATACTCACGGATCTAAAACTAGCCTTTTGATCTGATCCCTACTCACGAATCTAAAACTAACCTCTTGATCTGATCCATACTCGCGGATCTCATCTACCCATGTTCTATCCAACATATTTGTAGTTACAAAATACAAATACAGTTTAACTCATTAAAACCTATATATAAACACATAGCACGTATTTCATAGCAAATACTTCATACTGTAACACCCTGATCCTCAAGTATTAATATTAACATTTCGGTTTGGAACACCTACTCGGCGCGTTGGCCTCCCTACTCGTCGAGTAGTAGCGACTTTGGACGCGGGGTTTAATGATCTACTCGCCGAGTCCATTATGGTACTCGACGAGTAGATGCTGGCAGATGAAACCCTAGATTCCAGGGCCTTGCACCCTATTTAAAGGGTCATAAGCCTCCCTTGGCCTCCCCTTTACAGCCTTATACCTCCTTAAAACCCTTATTCGAGTGTGAGTGTGTTCTTGGTGATTTTTAAAGCTGGAAGGAGGGATTTGGTGAAGGAATCACTTGAGGAATCAAGCTAGAAGAAGCAAGGGCTCGCGGGGATTCTAGATCTACTTCTGTGGAGCACTTTCTGAAGGTATAAGCTGTCTCTTGGCTCATTTCCACCCAAAACCCTTTTGTGCATGGATTCTAAGAATGGGCTTTTGTGTTTAAGCCAAGATCTGAAGTTGTAACTTCAGATCTGAACTCCTTTTGGCCTTAAGATGCATAAAGTTATCAGTTGAGCTTAGCATGTACCTTCCCTCAAGTGTATGACCCCATTCCAAGCTTAGATTTTCTATTTTAGGGCCTTCAAGCCTTGCATGCACGTAAAGTTTGCAACTTTACATGGAAAGCATACCTCAGGAGCCTAAATCTGTAGTTTGGAAGCATTGCATGGCTCAAAAATGGTATGTATGGCTTGAGATCTGATAGGACTCGGCAAGTCACATGGGGTGACTCGGCGAGTCATTTGAAGGCAATCATGGACTCGACGACTTGGAAGAACAACTCGGCGAGTCCGATGAATATTGCCATGAACTCGGCGAGTTGGATGAACAACTCGGCAAGTCGGATGAAGATTGCCTAGAACTCGACGAGTTGAAGGAACAACTCGGCGAGTCGAGTAAGATTTCCCAATGGGTGGATGTTCGTAGACGTGTCGAGTGTCAAGCAAGGGAACTCGACGAATGACCTTGGATTATCAATCAAGACTGTATGAACTCGAGTAGATGTTATTCCAGGAAACTTGGCGAGTCACTAGCTGTACTCGGCGAGTCAGGGTCAACATGGACCATTGACTTGGCCTTGGCTATAGTTGACCAGGATGGACTTTAGCAAATCACTGGATATTGTATGACACTTTTTAGGCAATTGCATGGAGCAGCCCGTGGGGTACATTTGGTCGCAAAGTGTCAGCCCAACATTCGTGACAGGTGAGTCTTCTCACCATACCTAAGGGTCTAAGGCACCAAGTCCAGCCCATTATGTGATTATGATATATGTGGTAGACATTATGTGTTCTGTTATGTGATTCCATGTTATGTATGAAGACCCCGGGGGGAGCCCGTGGCATTGGATGTAAGACCATGTGTGGTAGCCTATGGCAGTCCTAGGTGAAGACCATGTGGGGTAGCCCATGGCATTGGATGTAAGACCATGCGGGGGTGCCCATGGCAGTCCTAGGCAATGACCATGTCGGGTAGCCCATGGCATTTTCACAGGTTTCATGTATGCATGGCTTATGTGATATATGTGTAGCTTTTATAGCTAACAACATATACGATATGTGGTTTGTGTGTGTGTGGTATGCTCTGGGAAACTCACTAAGCATTTCGCTTACAGGTTGTTGATTGTTTCAGGTACTTCTGAGCAGAAGGGCAAAGGCAAGGCGTGATGATGTGGCGTGCACTCTACCTCTCTTTTTATGTGATGGGACTCTCTGATTTTTTCAAAAGTACAATGAAATTGTAATAATTGTGAATTGGGAAACAAATGATTTGAAAATTTATGAATTATCGGAATTGTTTGAGTAATTACAAATGAAAAAAAAATCTTGATAAAAACTGTGTCGTTACAAGCTTGTATCAGAGCCTTGGTTTGAGGGATTCGGGCACATTCTCGGGTGTGTCGGGACTCAAACTAAGGAAGTGGTAAAATGTTTTCAAAAAGAAACTTAAAAAGGATTTTAAGACGAAAAGAGGAGAGTGCAATGCGCGTGATCAGCCGATCCAAGTAAGTAGTTTCCCAAGTTGAATAGCTATGTTATATGAAATTGCTAAGTGTATGTTTTAAAATTATATACGGTTAGGAGCTGATAGCCTCAGGATGATTGATTTAGCCTATTGATCCTTTCTGTGTATAATTTGCATGCCTAAAAGCAACCTGTAGTGATTGGTTTGACTGTTATGAGTAGGACAACCATAGGGTGTCCGGGTTTGATTCATGCGAGGGTTGTGAGTCATGGTTTGTGTGGATAGCTTTGGAAGTACCAGGTAAAGCAGCGGGGTAAGGTATGAGTAGGTGTGGAAGGTAGTATTGGGCCCGTACTACTGGAAGCACATTACCCGTACCCAAACCCATGTTCTACCTAGGAATTCCAAAGGAAACGGTATGGAAGTAACCTCGTTATGGGTATCCTGATCATTATGTTTTGTGAAATGACAGTTCAATATGGTGGTTACGTGATTAGGAACAGGACCGGGGGATCACGATCCGGGGGTGGGTCGGGCGGCCCTAATGATGGTATTGATGAGAGGCTGCGTGAGCTGATTGCGGCCGAGGTTACGAGGGGCATCCTTGATGCTACCCCAGTCATCTTCGGGACGGTCAAGGAGGGTATGATGGAGATCATGGAGGAGAGACTTAGAGCATTCAGGGCTGATATTTCTACGGGTCAGGGTGGAGCTCAAACCCCTCGTTTAGGGAGTTCAAGGCATGTGGAGCTCCGGAGTTTTCAGGGGTTAGGGACCTCATTGTGAGCAGACACTGGGTGGCGGATATTGAGAATGCCCAACGCACGAGTTCTTGCCCGGAGGAGGCATAGGTTGGATTTGCTTCCTGTATGCTGAGGGACAGGGCCTGAGATTGGTGGGGCGAGATTACTAGTCAGGTGGGAGCAGCTGGTGTGGCTGACATGTCGTGGGCCGAGTTTTTACGACGATTCGATTAGGACTTTGAACCACCTATTGAGGTGCAACAGATGGTGAGGGAGTTTCATGACTTACAACAGACTATTGAGACTGTGGCGGAGATCACCACCAAGTTTCGAGAGCGAGCTTTGTTAATCCCTCAGTATGCGGCAAATGAGGATTTGAGGAGGACCCGATACCACTCCATGTTGAGAGAGGACATACGAGAGTTTGTGAGCTTTACAGGGTGCAAAACCTTGAATGAGATGGTCGATAAGGCCTGTGAGAGGGAGATGGAGTTGGAGTCCCGCACGAAGCGGAAGACTGAACAGGTTTAGGCAGCGGGGGCCCAGGCTAAGAAGCCTAAGACCTTCGATTCTTCGAGTAAGGGCCAGCAAGGTCAGGGCCGGTGCGCTAAGTGAGGGAGATTTCATAGTGGGACTTGTCGGACAGCTGGGATGTCGGGATGCTACTCATGTGGCCAGCAGGGTCACTTGAGTAAGGATTGCCCCAAGAAGGGCTTGATATGTTTTCACTTCAACCAGACAGGCCATAAAAAGGCCGATTATCCGAGGTTGCAAGGAGGAGGAGGAGGGGGATCTGTGGCAGCGCTCGCGCCTGCAACTATGAGGATTACTGATGGCCGCCCTATGGCGGAAGCTCTAGTGGTGAAGAGCCGTGCATTCCAGCTAACTACCGAGGAAGCTCAGGCCACACCAGACGTTATGGCTGGTATGTGTTCATTATCCTCTTTCTCTTTTATGCTAAATGTCTGTATGTATGCTTATTATGCTTTGTATAGGGACCTTTATGGTGAATGGTATGACGGCCCATGTCCTATTTGATTCGGGGGCTACCCGATCTTTTGTGTCTCTTGCGCTTAGCAAGAAATTCCGATACGCACCGGGGACTTTGGATACCCCGCTCGAGGTGGATATTGAAGATGACTGCACTGTGAGTGCTGCGAGGGTGTGTCAGGATTGCGTCCTGAATGTGAACGGAGAAAGGTTTCACGTTGATTTAGTTCCCATACCATTGCAAAGATTGAAGGTGATTATTGGGATGGACTGGTTGGGGGCCAATGGGGCCATGATCGATTGCGAACAGCAGGTAGTTCGAGTTCGAACCCCACGGGGGGAGAACTAGTTATCCACGGCGAGAGGACCACGCAGGGTCTGACTCTCTGTTCAATTGCGAGGGCAAGGAGGTTTCTGCACCAGGGCTGCATGGGATTTTCGGCCTATGTTTCAGATACGCGAGTGGAGGCAGTGACGGATATCGATAATTTACCAGTGGTGCGGGATTTTCGGGATGTTTTTCCCGAAGAATTACCCAGAGTGCCTCTGAAGAGGCAGGTGGAGTTTCGTATTGACCTGGTACCCGGTGCCGCCCCGATAGCAAAGGCACCATATCAGTTGGCACCACCCGAGATGCAAGAATTATCTGCACAGCTTCAAGAGCTACTAGACCGAGGGTTCTTCCGTCCGAGTAGTTCTCCGTGGGGAGCTCCGGTCCTTTTCGTGAAAAAGAAGGACGGGTTGCAGAGGATGTGCATCGATTATAGAGAGCTGAATAAACTGACGGTGAAGAACCGTTATCCTTTGCCTAGGATTGAGGACCTGTTTGATCAGCTTTAGGGAGCATTGTGGTTCTCTAAGATTGACCTCCGGTCAGGGTATCATATGATGAGGATTCGGGATGAGGATGTACCGAAAACAGCTTTCAGGACTCGTTATGGTCATTACGAGTTCGTGGTGACGCCATTCGGACTCACCAATGCTCCGGCCGCGTTCATGGATCTCATGAACCGGGTGTTCAGGTCGATATTGGATCAGTCAGTGATTGTTTTTATTGATGATATCCTAGTCTACTCCAAGACCAGGGAACAACATGAGCAACATTTGAGAGAGGTATTAGAGACCTTGAGGGTGGAGAAGCTATATGCGAAGTTCTCCAAGTGTTACTTTTGGTTGTGGGAAGTGAAGTTTTTGGGTCATGTCGTTAATCAAGAGGGTATTTCGGTTGACCCAGCGACGGTGGAGGCTGTGATGCGATGGGAGGTACCGAGGAATGCCTCGAAGATTCGTAGCTTCCTGGGCTTAGCGGGATATAATCGGAGATTTATCCAGGATTTCTCCAAGACTGCGGTGCCATTGACCCGTTTGACCAAGAAGAATGTGGCTTTTCGATGGGGTGAGGATCAGTAGAGGGCTTTAGAGACTCTGAGACAGAAGTTATGTGAGGCCTTGATCCTAGTATTGCCCGAGGGATTGGACGATTTTGTGGTGTACTATGATGCATCGATTTCAGGACTGGAAGTACTGATGCAGAGGGGACGTGTGATCGCATATGCCTCAAGGCAGTTGAAGCCTCATGAGGTAAATTAGCCAACACATGACCTGGAGTTGGGGGCAGTGGTGTTTGCCCTCAAGATTTGGAGGCGCTATTTATATGGGGTGAAATTTGTTGTGTATACCGATCAAAAGAGTCTGAAGTATTTGATGGACGAGTAAAACCTGAATATGCGTCAGAGGAGATGGTTGGACGTGCTAAAGGACTATGACTGCGAGATCCTATACCATCCAGGGGAGGCCAATGTGGTGGCCGATGCCTTGAGTCATAAAGCGACGGGGTCGCCGATCAGGGATATTTGTTTGAGGGTGACGGTAAGCTCACCCTTGATAGACATGATTCGAGAGGCTCAGGTCGAGGGGTTGAAGAAGGAGAACTGGAAATTGGAAAGAATTCGAGGACAGTATCCTTTGTTTGTTAAGGATAGTCATGGCTTGTTGATGCAGTGTGGCCGAGTATGGGTGCCGATGTCATGGGGAGTGAGGCAGAGATTGTTAGAGTAGGCGCGTAAGTCCAAATTTTCTATACACCCAGGAGCGACAAAAATGTATAGGGATTTGAGGATGAGCTATTGGTGGCCCTGCATGAAGTAGGAGATCGCCGGGTAATCGTCGGGTATGTGGAGCGATGCTTGACCTGTAGGAAAGTCAAGGCCAAGCACCAGCGACCTCATGGTAAGATTCAGCCACTACCCATTCCCATTTCGAAGTGGGAAGAGATCACTATGGATTTCATCACGAAGTTACCGCGGACAGCGAGGGGATTCGATGCCATATGGGTGATCGTGGATAGACTGACGAAGAGTGCTCACTTGATTCTGATCTCCGAGAGTATATCTATAGAGAAGTTGGTGGACATTTACGTTCCAGAGGTGGTGGCCAGGCACGGAGTGCCGGTATCGGTGGTTTCAGATAGGGATGTTCGGTTTACATCCAGGTTTTGGAAGAAGTTCCATGAGGAACTGGGTACCCAGTTGCATTTTAGTACGACATATCACCCTCAGACCAACGGCCAAAGTGAGAGGACGATCCAGATACTAGAGGATAAGTTGCGGGCATGTGTGCTAGATTTCGGAGGGAGTTGGGATACGTACCTCCCACTGGCAGAGTTTTCATACAATAACAGTTATCATGCCAGTAATGACCGAGCACCATTTAAGATGTTATATGGTCACAGGTGCAGGACCCCCAGTATGATGGGATGAGGTTGGGCATCGGGTGGGCAAGGTGCGCGATAGATTGCGAGTCGTGCAGAGTCGCCAGAAACGTTATGCGGACCGGCGTCGATCAGACCTCGAATTTCAGGAAGGAGACTTTGTCTTACTGAAGGTGTCACCTTGGAAAGGGATTATCCGGTTCCGCAAGAGGGGCAAATTGGGACCTCGGTTCATAGGTTCGTTCGGGATCATAGCCCGGGTGGGCAAGGTGGCATATCGTTTGCAGCTCCCAGAGGAGATTAGTCGGATTCACAACACCTTCCATGTGTCTCAGCTCCGGAACTGTGTTGCCGACGAATCTTCAGTCATATTCTTGGACGACATTCAGTTGGATGGAAGTCTGAATTATGTCGAGAGTGTTGGATTAGTCTCTAAGTCCATAACTATTTTCGTATGTACTTAAAACGATGGTGCATGGTCCTTTTGGGTTGCCTTCACCAAAGCAACTTGATTGGAGAAATAAATAAAGAGAGAGAGGTTATTATGATTTATTAATATGTTATAAGAATAATATATTAAAGGAGAAATCATATTTGTTTAATTAATATTGGTCAATAATTAATTAAGAATTAATTTTGTGATCAAGTGTAATTAATTAAACTAGAGGGGCTGAATTGTAATTATGTGATAGTTACAAAATAAGGTAAGGATTATCTTATATATATGGTGAACGAATTTGAGGTGTAAATCCCTTAGAATTCGAGTATGATAAGGATTCAAGGATTATCTTATTGGTTGCTTGGTGGATAAGCAACTAGATAAGGATAATGACTGAAACCCTATCTCTACACCTATATAAACACCCCTAGGGTCATGAATTCGTGTATCCCTTCCCAAGAAGTCTTAGAGACGAATTCTAACCTCCCTCCTCTCTCTTTATACCTTCTCCACTTGCTTATGGTGTTTGTAAGCCATTAGAGGAGTGACACTTGTGACTCTAAGCCTTCCAAAGTCAATTCAAGGAGGAATTAGGATTGTTATTGCTACATAACAATCAAGGTAATATCTTAAACCTAATTATATGTTAATATTGATTTCCATATGCTAGAATTAGGGTTTATAGTCTTGGATTCAAAGCATGTACAATAGAGAAACCTAGATCCAAGCATTAGGGTTTGTATGAGCACATAGGATGTCTTATGACCAAAACCCATCAGTGGTATCAGAGACCTGATTGGTTTCTATTGTATTGATGCATATTTGATCGAAATAAGCACTAAAAATCGATTTTTTGAGTTTCTGAATGTTTGACTTGCCGAGTCACTTGGTGAACTCGCCAAGTCAGCTGTACTCGACGAGTCCAGGTCAAGACTCGACGAGTCAAAGGGTCTGACAGCTCAGATTCGCGATTTTCTTCCTGTTTTGCCTTTGGATAATTACCATAAACATGTTTTTGTGATAAAATCCGAATTTTTTCATTATTATGTGATTATCCTTACCTAAATAGAAGATAATTGTTAAAATTTAGATAATCACTTGTTTTATTAGATAAAGTTTGATTATTTGAAACCCTAATGTTTTGAAAAAAGGTTTCAAAACTTGCCCTCTAGTTTTGGAATTTAAATTTTGATTAAATAGTTTAATTTTGATGCATATTTAAATTCTAAACCCTTATGGTTTGAAATGTTTCAAAACTTTCCCTCAAGTTTTGGAATTTAAAGGTTGATTAAAAGTTTAATTAGAAATGTTAAATTCTAAAACTCTAATATTGTTTTGAAAAAGTTCAAATCACACCCTTATGGTTTTATTAATTAATTAAGGTGTATAATTAAAAGAGGTTTAATAAATCCATAAAAGTTTAGGTTAACCATTTAATAGAATTAAAAGTGTAATTGTTAAAGTTAACCACATAGTATTTTAAAAGTTATAAAATACACCCTATACTATATATAACATTAAAAGTCTAACATTATATATATGTATAACTAAAAGTCAGTCTTACCGTTAGTAGGCCTCATTCACGAAGCTGGTCTATAAGGGGTGTTTAAGGAAATTGCCTATAAAATGGCGATTGAATGGGTATCCACTCTTACCCACCGCACTCTTGACTAGTGGAGGGTCGTTAGCCGAACGGGTAGGATAGGACGAAACCTTCCATTATAAGTATAATGAATTACTAAAGTAACTAAATGTTTTCATAAAATTCCCAATCTTAGTTACTTAGGCAAAAGTGAATTGATGCAATTCCATGAAATTACACTTTGTGCCCTTGCGAAGACGTTAGTGGAGCGTGTGTGGTTAACCGGCACACTAAATGGGTCTAAGAAAAAGTAGCAAAGGGTGACACAATGTTTGTCATAGTTCGGTGGAGCGTGTGTGGTTTACCGGCACATCGAATAGGTAACTGTAACATGTGAGGGCACCATGTAGTTTGCATGGTTATTCACACCCGCTTTGTGATCCTCGACATCCCAGTCACAAACAAGAGGGGCATATCGAGATATAAACATGCCATTGAAAGTTCAATGTATCTCAAAGGATCTAGGAGTTTTCATAGATTTAAAACTTAAATTTCCTTTTTCGTTTTTCATGGTGGAAATTAGTGAATCGTCATTCACTTACCTTCAAATATTTTGCAACTAGATTACGGCATCCCTTTTCTAGGTTGTAGCGTATTGTGTTGGGTCCTAGCCTTGGAATTTCATTTGGGTGATCTACCAAGGACTCAATCTATCATCTAACTTGAATTCATTTTTCTCCCGTTTTGTAAATGTCAAAGTTCGACAACTATTGTCTTCTCAAATCCCGTGGAACAGGCATTCCACATGAAGATGATATTCCACGATTCGATCGAGGAACAAGAGATCATGCTTCACTTCCTCCTCCTCCTCCAATTATTCTCCCCAACCCACAAGATCAAAGGCTTGAAATGTTCAAGATCACTCAAGCCCTTTTGGCAAGTAAACATAAAGAAGGAAAGTCCGTGTGTGCACACGTCCTAGGGATGAAGTCACACATTGATAAGTTAAGAATGTTGGGATCCGTTGTCTGTGAGGAAATGGCTGTTGATTGGGTTCTTCAGTCACTTCCCAACTCATATAGTGAGTTCGTAAGAGAGTACTATATGATGAATTACGACGTGACCATTATAGATCTCACCTATATGCTTATTGTTGCTGAATCTGCAATGATTTGGCGCAATAGAAAAGCAAAGTTGATTGGTGAAGCTGCCTTCGAGACCTCTATGGATATAGACAATGGCAACAAAAGACATGCTAATGATCGAAAAGTTTGATCATAAGAGAAAGGCGATGTCTGAAGTAGTTCCATGTCCTGTTCCAAAAGAGTCGATTTGCTTTTATTGCCAAGAGAAGGGGCATTGGAGACGAAGCTGCCCCATTTACCTAAGAGATCTAAGAGATGGGAGAGTTGAAACGTATGGCTCTAATATAGGTAAAATCCATTTACTAACTCTTTTAAGCTTCTATTCTAGATTCTTAATACATAATGTAATAAGATTACAATTGATGTTTTGTAGGATCGAAAAAAAAAAAAAAGAAAGGGAGCTTAAGGGAAGAAGTGAGCAGAATCTAACCGTGAAGGAATGGATTTCGATCACGTTTCTCGAAGATTAGATTCTTGAGCTACTACTTAGAGTTAGAATTAGATTGCTAAGAAAGATGTATTAGCATAAGTTTTTCAATGAATTGCATTGTAAGGACAAATTTTTCCGCATTAAAATAAATTTTGATTTTAAATTTTATTTATTTATCCTTGCAATGGCGTGTATGAAAAATTGATGTTAAAATGTTTCTATTATTAGCAATAATGGATTTGGTTCTTATTGTTTTATTTATGGAAAGTTGAGGATTTACCAAATAGGGAGAGTTTCTCATCGCCCAAAGTTTCAATTGGACAGAAATTTGGAATCACGCAACTTGGTTGCACGATGAATGAGAAATTTCATATTTGGAAATTAGACAAATTCATTGACAAAGTGTCAAGTGAAGGACTAAGAGATCGAGCACACAATGTTGCGTGTTGATCAAGTCAACCATAAGAGTAACAATGATATTCGTCATGATTTACTAAAGGTTTAGTAAATATGATTATACTTACAAGATTAAGTGTAATTTTGAATTAATTAAAGGGTTTAGATCAATAGCAGAACGAATAACAAGAATCAAGTAGGCAGAGAGATAAAAGTTTCTCCATTCTAAGAAGAAGGGAGAGTACCTTTTATGCTTTATGATAGGTCTTAATGATTAAGAACCATATCTCAATTGATCCTCTAAGTGAGTCTTAGTACAATTGTATGTATAAGAAGAGGAATCAAGAATTGAAGAAATGGTTAAATCAACAAGTCAATCATACTTCGTTCCAATAACAAGTCTTAAAGTTAAGATTGTGACATTGAGTGAAAGGTATTAAGAAGGTTTGTAACTTTCATTAAATGTGGAAAGTTGTGATGTCTTGGATAAGACAAAGACCAACTAGGACCAATTTATGAAGTGTTTTGATAAAAGCTACACTAACTCTTGAATATTTGTTTGTCAAGAAATGGTTATTGACAAGAGAACCTTATATGTCAAGGAGTCAGTGGGAGTCTTAATTGTCTTGAAAGGTTTCAAGAACAAATCAAATAAACCTTATCGATCATCACTAGCACACGAGTTGAGGTTTACAACCTATCGTGTTGACATTATTTTGATTTTGTGCCAATCCAATCGAGTTAATTATGCATGAGAGTTCTATGAGTTCTCATTTTGAACGCATAAAAGGCAAAGCACCTTAATCAATGAAAGGTACATTGATAAGCAAAGGTGAGCCGCTTAACTACTTGGAAGACATGGTGGGCAGCTGTGCTACCATAAGGCAAGAAATCAAGATTAAGAAAGTTAGATCCATAAGAGTTTGAATTTGTCGTAGACCTTGGTTTTGACAAATTCACATGGATAGGAACACATACACCGCTCAAATCTAAGTGTCATAAGATTTCCTCCTTCATGAAAATGATTGTGAAGAAATACTTTCACTAAGAGAGATTTTAAGAAGATAGTGATTGTAAAATTGCATTCTCGAATTCAATTATGGTTACGGCATCCCTTTCCATAATTTGAATTGTGAGGTTTGGCAATTAGTCTTAATTGTTTAGACAAACATATGAACTATCGAAGGCAAAGGTGTATAAGTTCAAGAAGCATTGATAAAAGATTATCAAAGCACTGAGTATTAGAAACATGAACTTAAGAAATTCAATAAGCATTTTTTTTCTTCTGAAAGTTAAGATGTTTATGAATACATATCGAAGCTAGTGGGAGCATAAGTGTTATGCTTTACAATAATCATCATGATAGTGGGAGCATAAATGTTATGATTGTATGATTATTAAGGAAAGTATTGCAAGGTTAGCAATATTAATTATAGAAAACATGAGTCATACTTTGCAATGTCGCAATAGTTGAAGAGTTGTTTTGCTATAATTAAGGGAGAGAATATTATGCTTCATTTCAAATCTAAAGGTTTAGGTTGAGAAATATTAATAAAATTTAGTCAAAGGTACAAAGTGTGTTCTTAAAATTTCGATTATGATTACGGCATCCCTCTTCACAATTCGAATTTTGAGAACATAGCAAATAAAACATTATGCGTCGTGTCCCATACGCTTCGGGTATAGGATCGATTGCAAATGCTTTAATGTTTGACCATTCTAAAATTTTCAAAATGTCGAGCGCATTTAGAGGGAAAAGGGACTAGAATTGGTTTTGACTAAAATAATTAAACAACTATCAAAGAACAATCCAAGTTCGACGAGGATTGGTCGCTTGTGAGTAGTTAGAAGTATAGCATTGGAAAATATGGAAATGTTTCCATATTGGATGGACCATATCGACATCATTACGAATAGATAAGATTCTATTAAGAATGAGTTGTCATATGGAACATATGGAAGTGTGTCCATATTGGGAATTGAATATTGAGAAATCTATGACTAGATTAGAAACTTCTATGCAAAAGGATGTTCAAAGAATGTACTTTGAGTGAGAGACATCACGTCTATGGAATTGTCTTGTAACAATCCCCGATAGAGGACTTTGTAATATCATTGGCAATAGTCTTTGTGACTTTGGTGCAGTGACATTACGAAAGGATAAGTTGCATAGAATATTAGAATCTAGCATATTCTATAAGTAGCAAGAATTTGATATTCTTTAACTTATGGAAAAAGGATTTGGAGTTGAGAAATGAGAATGATTGGAAATGTGTTCAATATGATCTATTTCACAAAATAAGAATCATAGGTAAACATTGTGTGCATGCTAGGAGCATGGGACAAGTGTTGTAATTCAAGTAAGAAGTTGATTACCCGGAACTACAAATAATGAGTAATCAATATGGTGATAAATAAAAGGTGTTTTATTTATGCTCAAAGGGTTGAGGCCATATGGGATTAATATTATTCTTGTGTTTCACATTTGCATGTTTTGACTTCCAGAATAATTGAATTTATTAAGAATAATCGAATTATTCAAACGGGCCACAGTCGTTCATATGTTGGAAGTAGATATGAATGAAGACTGTCGTGAATTGGTGTGTGGATTGTCTAGAAAAGTATTAGACATAAGCAAATGTTTGCTGCAACGTTCATGAGTGCTTACGAATATGATTTGAGCATTGGATTAAACCCACGCTCACTTGGATCACTCCATGAATTGTATCACGAGTGATTGGTAAGACGATAACATCTTATATTCTTGAAACCGAGATGTGTGAGTTGTATCTTGCGAATCGGTTGCACATTGATAATATGTAAACGCATCAGTAACTTGGTGTTATAAAACATATTGTTGTGTGTGATTCGGTGCGTGAGTGCAAGCGAGCATTGTATCAAAGTTTATCCATTCCTTTTATTCAAAGTAGGATAAAAGTGATATCTTTGGGCCCCTCGATGGTTTAGTGATGACAAACGTAAATGCTCGGCCGGGCTAGGGCTAATTTGATTTGTTCAATTAGTCAGTCGTCATAAATCGGGAATCGAGATATAGTACAGAGAGAATGATTTGAAATCACATCTCATATGATATCTAGAATGGAGGAATATATGATCCCTTATCTAAGGACACGCGTATTTGATATGATCAGAGTTGACAGCGGATTTGGAAAGCTACGATTGCAGATCGGGATCCGAAGTCATACGCAGAATAGTTATTAGACTTATCCAAGTGGGAGACTGTTGGATTAGTGTCTAAGTCCATAACTATTTTGGTATGTACTTGACCCGATGGTGCATGGTCCTTTTGGGTTGCCTTCACCAAAGCAACTTGATTGGAGAAATAAATAAAGAGAGAGAGGTTATTATGATTTATTAATATGTTATAAGAATAATATATTAAAGGAGAAATCATATTTGTTTAATTAATATTGGTCAATAATTAATTAAGAATTAATTTTGTGATCAAGTATAATTAATTAAACTAGAGGGGCTGAATTGTAATTATGTGATAGTTACAAAATAAGGTAAGGATTATCTTATATATATGGTGAACGAATTTGAGGTGTAAATCCCTTAGAATTCGAGTATGATAAGGATTCAAGGATTATCTTATTGGTTGCTTGGTGGATAAGCAACTAGATAAGGATAATGACTGAAACCCTATCTCTACACCTATATAAACACCCCTAGGGTCATGAATTCGTGTATCCCTTCCCAAGAAGTCTTAGAGACGAATTCTAACCTCCCTCCTCTCTCTTTATACCTTCTCCACTTGCTTATGGTGTTTGTAAGCCATTAGAGGAGTGACACTTGTGACTCTAAGCCTTCCAAAGTCAATTCAAGGAGGAATTAGGATTGTTATTGCTACATAACAATCAAGGTAATATCTTAAACCTAATTATATGTTAATATTGATTTCCATATGCTAGAATTAGGGTTTATAGTCTTGGATTCAAAGCATGTACAATAGAGAAACCTAGATCCAAGCATTAGGGTTTGTATGAGCACATAGGATGTCTTATGACCAAAACCCATCAGAGAGACCAGTTGCGATCCTAGACAAGAAGACGAAGAAGCTCTATAATAAGGAAGTGAAGTTGGTAAAGGTGCAATGGCAGCACCGGAAGGGTTCCAAATGGACCTGGGAGCCGGAAAGTGAGATGCGAGGCTTCTATCCGGAGTTGTTTGGACCAGCAGGCTTCGAGGACGAAGCCAAATTTATGTGGGGGAGAGTTGTAACACCCTGATCCTTAGGTATTAATATTAACATTTTGGTTTGGATTTTGGAACACCTACTCGGCGAGTTGGCCTCCCTACTCGTTGAGTAATAGCGGCTTTGGACACGGGGTTTAATGATCTACTCGCCGAGTCCATTATGGTACTCATCGAGTAGATGCTGGTAGATGAAACCCTAGACTCTAGGGCCTTGCACCCTATTTAAAGGGTCATAAGCCTCCCTTGGCCTCCCCTTTACAGCCCTATACCTCCTTAAAACCCTGATTCGAGTGTGAGTGTGTTCTTGGTGATTTTTAAAGCTTGAAGGAGGGATTTGGTGAAGGAATCAAGCTAGAAGAAGCAAGGGCTCGTGGGGATTCTAGATCTACTTCTGTGGAGCACTTTCTGAAGGTATAATTCAGGATGCTATCAACCTGAATATCCTCAATGGGCACTATTGCCGACTCATCCACCAAACACTTCCTAAAATGAGAAACATGGAAAGTGTTGTGGATCTGGCTAAGCTCTGACGGAAGATCCAATCGATAAGCAACCCGACCCCCCGGGCCAAAACCCTAAAAGGACCAATGAACCTGGGGCCCAGCTTGCCCCTCTTCCGAAACCTAATAACACCCTTCCAGGGTGATACCTTCAGGAGGACCATATCGCCCACCTGGAACTCCAAATCTGAACGCCTCCTATCGGCGTAACTCTTCAGCCGACTCTGCGCAGTCTGCAGTCTGCCACGAACCTGCTGGATCAACTTTGTTGTCTTGAGCACCACTTCGGTGCTTCTAATGACTCGCTGACCGACCTCGCCCCAACAAATCAGGGTCTTGCACTTCCTCCCATAGATAATCTCGAAAGGATGTCGATCAATACTCGCATGGTAACTGTTGTTATACGAAAATTCCGCTAACGGAAGATACGTATCCCAACTGCCACCGAAGTCTAGAACACATGCCCGCAGCATGTCCTCGAGAGTCTGAATCGTTCTCTCGCTCTTCCCGTCCATCTGAGGATGGAAAGTGGTGCTAAAATGGAGATGAGTACCCATCTCGTCGTGAAACCGCTTCCAGAATCTGGAAGTAAAACGGACATCTCGGTCTGACACCACTGAAACAGGCACTCCATGACGTGCCACCACCTCTCTCACCTAAATATCAGCTAACTTCTCTGCTGATATACTCTCATGGATTGGTATAAAATGAGCACTCTTCGTAAACCGATCTACTATAACCCATATACAATCCACTCCACACGCAGTCCTGCGAAGCTTCGTGATGAAATCCATGGTGATGTCTTCCCATTTCCACACTAGAATGTCTAACGGCTGCATCTTTCCATGAGGTCTTTGGTGCTCTGCCTTAACCTTCCTGCAGGTCAGACACCTCTCCACATACCAGGCGCCATCCCGCTTCATGCAGGGCCACCAATAATAGGGTCGAAGATCTCTATACATCTTCGTCGCCCCTGGATGAATGGAAAATCGAGACTTATGAGCCTCATCCATCAACACTTGCCGTACTCCGCCCCAGTACGACACCCAAACTCTCCCATGAAGGGTCAACAATCCTCTACTATCATAGTCAAAAGAAGCTACTCGGCCCACAATCCTCTCACACTTATGTGTCTCCTCCTTGAGGCCCTCTACCTGTGCCTCCTTGATTTGCTCCAATAATGTAGTAATCACCATCATCCTCAAACAAATGTCTCTGATCGGGGCCGCTACTGCCTTGCAGCTCAGGGCGCCGGCCACCACGTTGGCCTTCCCTGAGTGATAAAGGATCTCACAGTCATAATCCTTCAACACATCTAACCATCGCCTCTGCCTCATGTTCAGATTCGGCTGGTCCATGAGGTACCTCAAGCTCTTGTGATCCATGTAAATGGTACAACGGACCCCATAAAGGTAATGCCTCCAAATCTTGAGGGCAAACACCACTGCCCCCAACTCTAAATCATGCGTAGGATAATTAGCCACGTGAGGCTTCAACTATCTCGAGGCGTAAGCTATCACACGGCCTCGCTGCATCAACACTGCTCCCATACCTGTCGAGGCATCACAGTAGACTACGAAATCCTCTACTCCCTCTGGCAGGGTAAGAATCAGTGCCTCACACAATCTCTGCCTGAGGGTCTCAAACGCTGCCTGCTACTCATGCCCCCAACGAAACGCTACCGACTTCTTGGTTAGTCGGGTGAGCGGTACTGCTATCTTGGAGAAATCCTGGATGAATCTCCTGTAATACCCTGCCAAACCTAGGAAACTCCGAATCTCGGATGGAGACTTCAGGACCTCCCACTGCATCACGGCCTCAATCTTGGCCGGATCTACCAAAATACCCTTCTGGTTGACGAGGTGACCAAGGAACTGCACCTTTCACAACCAGAACTCGCACTTGGAGAACTTCGAAAAGTCTCTCCCTCCTCAAAACCTTTAGCACCTCTCTCAGGTGCTCCTCATGCTGCCCCTGAGTCTTGGAATACACCAAGATATCGTCTATGGATACTATCACAGACCGATCTAGCATCGGCCTGCACACGCGGTTCATGAGGTCCATGAATGCGGCCGGAGCATTGGTGAGCCCAAACGGCATCACCACAAACTCATAATTACCATACCTGGTCCTGAAGGCAGTCTTCTGCACATCCTCGCCTCTGACCCGCATCTGGTGATATCCGGAGCGTAAATCAATCTTGGAGAACCAAGACGCTCCCTGAAGCTGATCAAATAAATCATCTATCCTCGGGAGTGGGTAACGGTTCTTTACCGTTACCTTATTTAGCTCCCGGTAATCTATACACATATAGTGCGACTTGTCATTTTTCTTCACGACTAAAATCGGTGCACCCCAGGGTGAACTGCTCGGCCTGATAAATCCCTTGTCTAGCAGCTCTTGCAGCTGCGTAGACAACTCCTGCATCTCTAGGGGGGGCAACCGATACGGTGCCTTGGCTATCGGAGCCGCACCAGGGATTAGATCAATCCCGAACTCAACCTGTCTCTCAGGAGGTATCCCCGGCAAGTCCTCCGGAAATACATCCGGGTAGTCTCGCACCACTGGGACATCATCAACTGTCATCTTGCCCTTCTCCCGGGCATCTAAAACATAGGCAATATAGTCGGCGCAACCCTGCTGAAAGTAGCGCCTTGCTCTCGTTGCTGAACACAGAATTGGTCCGCGCTATGGCTTCTCGCCCTGAATCACTAACTCTCCCCCACTGGGAGTGCGAACCCTCACCAACTGTAGCTCACAATCTATCACCGCCCCATTAGGGATCATCCAATCAATGCCTGTTATGACCTTATTCCCTCGCAGGGGAATAGGGACCAAGTCCACCGGAAACTGCTCATTGAATAACTGTAGGGAACACCCTCTGTGTACCCTTGCAACCCTAACGGTCCTATCAGCTGCTATCTCAACCTCAAGTGGACAATCTAGCTCCCCTAGAGCTCTGCTAAACCTCTTTCTAAGTGCAAGAGAGACGAATGATCGGGTAGCCCCTGAATCAAACAATATTGTAGCTGAGATGCCGTTCACCGAGAACGACCCTATAAAAAACATATAACCACAAGAAACAATCAAAACTAAATACTGAGATAAGGGGAAAAAATACATACTCGCCACCACATCAGGAGTCGCTCGCGCCTCCTCTGCTGTCAGCTGGAAAGCCCTAGTCTTCGCGACCGGCGTCTCGACTCGGCCCTGGCAGCCATCTGAAATCCTCAAAGTAGCAGGAGCAGGTGCTGACACCTTCCCTACAACAGCTAAACTCGGACACTGGGACTTTTTATGTCCCCTCTGGTTGCACTGAAAGCAAATCAGATCTGATGTCGCAACGGTGGTAGTAGTGGTTGTACAATCTCTGCTCATATGCCCAGTCCGGCTACACTTGTAGCAGCCGGCACTCCCTGCCTTGCACTCCCCATCGTGCAGTCTCCCACACTTGCCACACCGAGCATGGCTCTGCTGACTCCTAGCTTTGTGGTCTGAACCCTTGGGAATTTTGCCCGAACTCCCTGAACCTAGAGCCGCCTCCGGCTTCCTCTTTCTCTCCATCTCGAGATCAATCTCTCTCTCTCTCTCTCTCTCTCTCTTTTTTTTCTCTCTCTCTCTCTCTCTCTCTCTCTCTCTCTCGGGCTCTAGCAATCATGTCATCCAGCGTCTTACAGCTGGACCGGCTCACGAACTGGCGGATATAACTCCACAACATCTCATGATAACGGGCTTTCTTCATTTCCTCATCAGCTGCATACTGAGGAACGAGAAGTGACCTCTCTCTGAACTTGGCAGTAATTTCCGCCACTGTCTCTATAGTCTGAGTCAAATCCTAGAACTCGCGTGCTAACTGCTGCACCTCAATAACCGGTGCGAACTCAGCTCTGAACCTGGTAGAAGAGTGTGTCAAGGTTATGGCATCCAAAGCTGCGTCATCCCCGATGGCATGACCAACCTCCTCCCACCGATCTCGTGCCCTATCCTTCAGAAGACAGGATGCCAATCTGAATTTATCCCCCTCGGGAGAACTGCTCGTGCGGAATGCGTTGGCTACATCCGCCAACCATCTGGTACTCGCAATGGGGTCCCGCGCCCCGTGGTAATCTGGAGCTCCACATGCCCGGAACTCCCTGAAAGTAAGCGTGCGTGACCCCATCATGGCCGCTACCTCAGCACGGAAACTGCTCAACCTCTCGTCCATCAACTCTAAGATGCCCTCCTTGATCGAACCGAATATCACAGGAGTCTGCTCAAGTATGGTGCGAGTAATCTCTGAAGAGAGAAACTCCCTAGTCTGCTCATCCATCTGCCCGGCCTCCAGGTCTAATCCTGATCCCCCTTCGGCACCTGAACTCCCGACTGCTGGTCGAGGGCGCAATACCACCATTCTAAAAACACATCATAATAAACTTTAGGATCATAAATATATCTCGAGGGATCACTACTATCACAAGTTTCCTGGTCTCATCTCAGCTTTCTTAATTCGAGTACGGATCCTTTGCTTTCAGTAGTACGAGACCATACTACCTTCCACATCTAGCCGTACTTTCCTCGAGAACTGACTTGACTCCACCAAGTCACTTTACTGCTACTGATCTCTGCTACTACCTTCCTAGGCTTGCCCTAGGGAACTTCTGACTCCACCCAAACCAATCCTCAGCTGCTGAAGGCCTCTTTGTAATGCCAATTAACCATTACCTGAATACCATCACATGTGGCAAGGCTCGGATAATCCTTCGAGTAAAGGCCCGTCCCTACTACGGTCAAACTCATACCAGAGTTGGGCAATAGGGACAAATCTAGCACTCTGAGATTATTCAACCCTGTTCACATGTGACGTGACGTATTCACCTAATGGCTAACTCCCATCACTCAAAGCCCCACAAAACACAAAGCAAGCAGCATTCAGACACAGAAAAACTACTCAGGCAACTCTATCCTCATAACAAGGACCTATACTATCAGGCATAACCTAAATAGGCTATCCTACTGCTGTCTACTCAGTACTAGCATAAAATTCTTATCAAGCTAAAACACATAAAGCAGGAACATAAGGCATCCTCCTAGATCCTTAGTCCTATACTAGCATGTTGTTCTACTGAGACTGAAGTTGAAACTAAAACTGAAACTGAAACTGATAATCTTAACATAACTTTTATGGGTAATTTGGGAGTACTTACATGAGCTCGGCTGATCGCATGCACCACACCCCTTTTCTCTTTTCATAGTTCTTTCCTTCTAAAAATTCTTTTCACTTTTATAAACCTCTTTTCTTTTGAAAACATTTTACCACTTCCTTAGTTTGAGTTCAGACACACCCGAAAGTGTGCCTGAATCCCTCAAACCAAGGCTCTGGTACCAACTTGTAACTTCCAAAAAAAATACAACCGAAAAATTTTTGTTTTAATAATAATAAAAATGATATACTGGTCTTCACATCATAAAACCATGTGTCAAATATCTCCACCCATAATAAAATATCATGAACATTTATGCCAAATCAAACTATGAATCAAAACAAACTCCCAAGAATAAGACTGAAGCTGTGGTGTGTGCGATGCCATCATCCCGAGCTCTTCCCTTTACTTGCGGAAGTACCTGAAACCAAAACTAAAACTATAAGCACGAAGCTTAGTGAGCTCCCCCAAGCTACCACATACCATACACTAGCATATAACACATACTGGGCCTTGCCCACTGCATCGGACCGAAGTCCAGAAACTGCATTGGACCGAAGTTCGGAACTACTCAGGGCCCTGCCCTTTGCATCGGACTGAGGCCCGGAAACTGCATCAGACCGAAGTCCAGAACTAACTGCGACCTTGTCCCCTACATCGGATCGGTGTCCGGAACTAGCTGCATCGGACCGAAGTCCGAAACTGACGGCATCGGACCGAAGTCCGGAACACATATCAACTAGCATAACACACATCATCTAGCATGAACACATATACTACATACTGCATCAAGCCGTAACCCGAAACACATAACGTATAAATACCGTCTGAGCCACGAAGGCATCAAACACACTATATGCTACATCAGACCGAAGTCCGGAAACTACTCCTAGCTAATCAAGTCGGCTTTGTGGCCGTAGACCCGTTCCTATTGGAAGGAAACTCACCTCGTAGCCTAGCTACTGAAGGAACTACTCCGGAATCTGACTGCTGCGGCTCCGGTTTCACCCCGGCTACAACTTCCATAAGTACCATCAATCAAATACTGATAATAATACTGAGGGTAAAATGACTCTCTTACCCCTGGTCCAAGTCAACCTAATGGTCAAAGTCAACATTCAGTTGACCTAACTCGTCGAGTTGGGTCACAAACTCGTCGAGTCCTTACTCTTACTTTCTTGCTTCTACTTGCTACTACTCGTCGAGTTTTGGCACAAACTCGGCGAGTTCCTCTTCGTTACTAACACTCCGACAATTTGCATCCGACTCGCCGAGTTGTATGAACAACTCGTCGAGTTCTCCTTCATCAGATGAACACTCTAGCTGTGACTCGCCGAGTTGTATGAACAACCCGTCGAGTCTATTCTTGAGGCATGAAGATTGCCTTGGACTCGCCGAGTCAGGGCATTGACTCGCCTAGTTTTTCCACGAATGAGTCTAACCCTCTAGCTCACCGAGTCCATCTCTCACTCACTGGTTCCACTCAGTATAACTCGAAAAGGGGAAAACAGGGGACTCGCGACTCGACTCGCCGAGTCTGAAGAACGACTCGTTGAGTCGTATACATGCAAACACTATATACTCGATTCAGCTTGAAACCAGTCCATTCCATTCATAGATCTGGGTTCTTGGGGCTTGATTAACACGTAAAGTTTCCAACTTTACGTGTAAATTGATGGGTTTTAGCCATAAGAACATCCTATGTGCTCATGCAAACCCTAATGCTTGGATCTAGGTTTCTCTATTGTACATGCAATGTATCCAAGACTTACAATCTTAGATCTAACATATTATAAACTACAATTAGGGTTTAAAGAATTACCTTTGATTGTTATGTAGCAATAACAATCTCAATTCCTCCTTGTAATGACTTTAGAAAGCTTAGAGTCACAAATGTCACTCCTGTAATGGTTCACAAACACCAAGAGCAATAGGATGAAGAATGAGGAGAGAGGAGGCAGCCCAAAACCGTCCAAAACCCTAAGGAGTTACTTCCACACGTTTTTGGTGCTCTATGGATCTTTAAATAGTGAGGCTATTAGGTTTATCTAACAAGGAAACCCTAATTTGGATGCTTAGGCCCTAAGCAACCCATGGACTCCTTCCTTAAAGGCCTAGGACGATTTCTAATGGGTTTCCCCATAGAATTCGTCCACCCCTTTAATATGGAGTCCATTAGCTCAATATTCATCTATCATACAATTGACAGTTCTAGTCCCTTAAGTTTAACTAATGTCTTTTAGCCACAAAATTAATTCCTAATTAATTATTGACTAATATTAATTAAACAATATGATTTCTCCTTTAATATATTATTCTCATAATATATTAATAAATCATAATTAATCCTTTCTCTCCATAATTCATCCTATCAAGTTGCTTTGGTGAAGGCAACCCAAAAGGACCATGCACCATCAGGTCAAGTACATACCAAAATAGTTATGGACTTAGACACTAATCCAACAGTCTCCCACTTGGATAAGTCTAATAACTATTATGCGTATGACTTCAGATCCTGATCTGCAATCGTAGCTTTCTAAAGCCGCTGTCAACTCTTATCTTATCAGATACACGTGTCCTTTAGATAAGGGATCATATATTCCTCCATTCTTGATATCGTATAGATTTGAGACATGAACTTAATCATCCCCTCTATACTATTTCCCGACTTCCGATTTATGACGACTGACAATAGACTACAATTGAACCATTAATTTAGTCTCGGCTCGACCAAGCGCTTAGGTGTCATCACTAAATCATCGAGGGGCCCAAAGATATCGCTTTTATCCTACTTTGGATAAAAGGAACGGATAAACTTTGACTCAATGCTCGCTTGCACTCACTTACCGAATTACACACAACAATATGTTTTATAACACCAAGTTACTGGTGTGTTTACATATTATCAATGTGCAACCGATTCGCAAGATACAACTCACACATCTCGGTTTCAAGAATATAAGGTATTATCATCTCACCAATCACTCGTGATACAATTCATGGAGTGATCCAAGTGAGTGTGGGTTTAATCCAATGCTCAAATCATATTCATAAGCACTCATGAATGTTGCAGCAAACATTTGCTTATGTCTAATACTGTGACATCCCCAAAATCTCGGCCAGAAAAGACCGATTTCATTTATGCTTTTTAAACATTTTCAGAGTAAATCCTTTTAGTTTTAAAACAGTTGCGGAATTTGTTCCCAAAAACAGAACATGATAAAATAGATATTTATCAAAACATTTCATATAGAAATATGATTTCATTTCATAATCAAAAGTCGGGATGTCATGTTCCGATATAGATCATAAAGCATAAACGATAACATTACAAGTCGTTCAACAAATATATACATATACAGACTTGTAAACAAAAACAACTTGATGATTCGCCCATTCTAAGCTCTTGCGCCACTTCCTGTAATACAATTAAATTGAGTGGGTGAGGCTTGGGAGCCTGGTGAGCATATAGGGTTTTCAAACCCACAATAATTATATTTAATTTCATCAATCAACAATAAACCCGATTACCCATTCCCGTTATCCTCACCTTACGTTCCTAAAAATAACGTCTATTATAAGGAACTTATTTCAGGATTTTCATCGGGACGGACATTACTGCAGAGAGGCTTCCTCAACAATAAGTGCCCTAAAGATAACCATGTGGGGGATAGAGTACACCGGTGAACACATCGTTCACAACACCTACAGGTAATGAGCCTGCTAGTGTTCCACAGGACAGTCTAGAATAGTCCGTGGTCGTCATCCATACTCTGCTGAATGACTAGAATAACACCAATAACACCGAGGCCTCTCATCTGTTTATTATACGCCAATTATCTACCCATGTTCCACAGGACAGTCTAGAATAGTCCGTGGTCGTCATAGAAGTAGCGTCTCTCCGTAGATCTGGAAGATCTTCACAAAAACCGGCTCCTTGCGGGCAGGGCTTCGGCTCGGGAATAACGCTCTTCGGGATTCTCGGGGCTTCGGATCTCGCTTCGGGGCTCGGGAATATTACTGGGGCTTCGGGGTATAGTCGGCACGCAAATCGAGGCAAAAGGGCTAGAGAGAATGAGGAATTTGCAAAGGAAACTCGGCTGCTTCGGATCTCCTTTTATAGGTGCTGAACCCTTGCACGTACGCGGGGCGTACGAGGCAACGCGGGGCGTACGCCTCGGTGGTCGTCAGTGCTTACGTCACCGGTCCATCTTCGTCATTGCATACGACTCACTACTCCGTAGAACTCGAGTGCCCTACGCTATACGCGGGGCGTATAGCAGTACGCGCTGCGTACTTCGGATAGACCGCCTCGCTTCTCTTCGGATAATATCGTGGTTAAATTAAAATAAATATTAAATATTTATTAAAACTTCAAAAATTCATATCTCCTTCATACGAACTCCGTTTTCGACGTTCTTTATATCCACGCGAAGATGAGACTACGCTCTACAACTTTCGTTTAGACTCCGTCGGCTAATTTTGACTTTTATTTTTATTAATTATTTTTAGAAGGCTCGGACAGGAAAACTTCGTTATTAAATCATAACTTCTTCGTCCGACGTCCGTTCTCGCCTATCTTTTCATCGTTTCGCTACTAACAACGAGATCTTCGATTCTCATTTAGATTGTTTCGGCTAGAAATCGCTCGATCTCAAATCGAGTATTCGGGCTGCATACTGTCACGTCGAAACTTCAGAAAATCATAACTTCATCATACGAAGTCATATTTGGGCGTTCCTTTTACGCTTGCTCTCGGTTTAACGAAATCTACGACTTTCGTTTAGATCGCTAAGGCTAAATATCGCTCTATCTTAAATTCATATTTTACGTCACTCGGCGTCGTGCCGGTTCTGCCGCGAAACTTCGACAGGTCATAACTTCTTTGTTATAACTCGGATTTTGGCATTCCTTATATCTCCAGAATCCTTGTTTCAACCACTACAACTTTATGCAAAGATATCGGGCTTATCTCACACTTTAATTTTGACGCTTATTTTATTCTTAATTTAATTACATCACATAATTAAGCAAATAAACACATAACTCATATAATACACAAATTCACAAATAATACATTTTATTATTTCAAATTGGGGTTACAATGGCTAACCTAGACTATTACATTGCTAAAAATGGCAAGCCTAGAAACACGGGCGTTACAATTCTCCCCACGTTAGAATGATTCCGTCCCCGGAATCACACACCAGCAAACAAATGAGGATAGCGACTCATCATTTCACTCTCCGTCTCGCAGGTGAGATTCGGCCCATACGTGTGTTTCCATCGGACAAGCACTAACTCAACCATCTTACGTCGCAACTTCTTAGTCTTTCGATCAACGATTGCCTTCGGTTCCTCAATTAACCTTTTGTTCTCATCGATCCTCAACTCCGAAAGTGGAATTATGTCGGGGACTTCTCCCATGAACTTCCTCAAGTAACACACATGAAAAGTGTTATGAATTCCATTCAGTTCTTCTGGTAGTTCGAGTTTGTAAGCTTGGTTCCCAATCCTCTGAAGAACTTTAAATGGTCCAATAAACCTTGGACTTAACTTTCCCCTTTTACCAAATCTTATAAGTCCCTTCCATGGCGAGACTTTAAGCAAAACCGAATCTCCAACTTCAAAAGTCATCGGTCTTCGATTTTTGTCAGCATAGCTCTTTTGACGGTCCTGAGCTGCTAACATTCTTTCCCTAATTATTTTCAACTTTTCAGCCATTTGATGGACTATCTCTGGTCCCATAAACTGTTTTTCCCCAACCTCAAGCCAACAAGATGGCGTACGACACTTCTGTCCATACACTGCTTGATAAGGTGCCATCTTTATGCTCGAATGAAAACTATTATTATAGGAAAATTCTACCAAAGGTAAATGTTCATCCCAATTACCTAGGAATTCCAAGGTACACGCTCTCAACATATCTTCAAGTGTTTGTATCGTCCGTTCGCTCTGACCATCAGTCTGCGGATGGTAAGCTGTACTCAAACACAACTTGGTACCCAATTCCTCTTGTAGACTTTTCCAAAATCGTGAGGTGAAACGACTATCACGATCCGACACAATCGTTAACGGAACACCGTGAAGCCTCACAATTTCCTTTACGTAAGAATTCGCAAGCTTTTCCATAGACCATTTCTCGTTGGCTGCTATGAAATGCGCACTCTTAGTGAATCGATCAACGACCACCCAAATCATGTCGTGACCACTTTTTGTTCTGGGTAGTTTAGTGACAAAATCCATAGCAATGTCTTCCCACTTACCCATAGGCACAGGTAATGGTTCTAAACTCCCGTATGGTTTCTGATGTTGTGCATTGACTCTTGCACAAGTCACACACTCGGCCACATACTTCGCGATGTCGAGCTTCATCGTCGGCCACCGATAATAGGGTTTCAGGTCCCTATACATTTTTGTGCTACCGGGATGAATCGAGTACATGGTTTTGTGAGCTTCTCCCATCAGAAGATCTCTGACTCCTCCTGTCTTAGGTATCCAAATCCGATCTTGGAACACCTTCAGTCCATGACTGTTTATACCGAACACCAACGTTTTGCCCAAACGTTCCTCCTTCCGGTCATTCTTCTCAGAAGCTTCGCCTTGAGCTTTCTTTATACTTTCCAAAATAGTCGAGACAACTTCAATTCTCAATGCTCTTGGCCTCCTCTTTTCAAGATTGACCTTCCGACTGAGAGCATCAGCAACAATATTGGCTTTACCAGGGTGGTAAAGTATCTCACAGTCGTAGTCTTTAAGTAACTCCAGCCAGCGTCGTTGCCTCATATTTAATTCTTTCTGACCAAAAAGATATTGGAGACTCTTATGATCAGTGAAAAGTTTGCACTTCGTGCCATAGAGGTAATGCCTCCATATTTTCAGTGCGAAAGCTACCGCTGCCAACTCTAAATCATGAGTCGGGTAGTTCTTTTCATGCTCTTTCAGCTGTCGAGACGCATATGCGATCACCTTATCCCTTTGGGTCAAAACGCAACCCAATCCAATCCCAGACGCATCGCTATAAACAGCGAAGTCTTCAACTCCATCGGGTAGAGAAAGTATCGGTGCCTCGCATAGTTTCTTCTTTAGCTTCTCGAATGCTTCTTTATGCTTATCACTCCAAGCATAAGTAGCTCCTTTATGGGTCAAAGCTGTTAATGGACTAGCGATCGAAGAAAAGCCTTGGATAAACCTTCGGTAATATCCGGCTAATCCCAAAAAGCTTCGGATCTCCGTGGGACTTTTCGGTTGTTCCCACTTCATCATAGCTTCGATCTTCGCTGGATCAACCACTATCCCTTCTTGGTTGACCACGTGACCCAAGAATTGGACTTCACGAATCCAAAAATCACATTTGGAGAACTTCGCATACAGCTTCTCCTTCTTCAAGACTTCTAACACTTCTCGCAAGTGTCTGCCATGCTCCCTCTGGCTTTTTGAATAAATCAGAATGTCATCTATGAACACTATCACCGATTTATCAAGGAACGGATTACAAACCCTATTCATTAAATCCATGAATGCTGCCGGAGCATTGGTTAGTCCAAACGACATAACCAAGAACTCGTAGTGTCCATATCGCGTTCTGAATGCAGTTTTCTCTACATCCTGCTCCCTTACTTTCAGCTGATGATATCCTGACCTCAGGTCGATCTTTGAGAAATAACTTGAACCTTGTAGTTGATCGAATAGGTCATCAATCCTCGGCAACGGATATCGATTCTTTATTGTTGCCTTATTCAGCTCTCGGTAATCAATGCACATCCTCATGCTTCCATCTTTCTTCTTTACAAATAACACCGGAGCTCCCCAGGGTGATGAACTAGGTCTAATGAAACCTTTGTCCAATAACTCCTGAAGTTGCATCATTAGCTCCTTCATCTCCGTCGGTGCTAATCGATAAGGTGCTTTTGCAATTGGCGTTGTTCCGGGCAACAAGTCGATACGAAATTCTACTTGTCGATCGGTCGGTAATCCAGGAAGATCTTCGGGAAATACTTCCGGATAATCACACACAACAGGAATATTTTGCATCACCTTCTTTTCCTTCTTAGCGTCGATCACGAATGCTAAGTATGATGTACACCCCTTGGTCAAACATTTTCTGGCTTTCATTAGAGAAATGATCCCAGAATTTACTCTGCGTTTATCTCCATACACCATAAACGATTCCTTCCCAGGCGGGTTCACTTTCACTATTTTCTTTTTGCATAAAATTTCGGCATCATTGGCGCTAAGCCAATCCATTCCCAAAACGATGTCGAAACCATTAAGTTTGATAGGCAATAATTCCTCGTGGAACTTATTCCCATTCAAATCAATTAAGATGTTTTTCATACGATGGCTAACAGGTACAAACTTGCCACTAGCAACTTCGACTAATAAAGCATTATCTAGTCTAACAACAGGCAAAGCCAGTTTTCTACCAAATTCATGCGATATAAAGGAGTAGTTGGCTCCAGAATCAAATAAAATTTGGGCAGGCAATTTGTTAACGAGAAAGGTACCTGAAGCGACATCAGCTTCATCTTTAGCAGCTTCCAGTGTCATCTGGAATGCTCTCACCTTTGGCTTTGGCGGAATGTTGGGTCTTGCTGCTTCCTTCTTCTTCGGACAATCCCTTGAGATGTGCCCCTCTTCACCACAACCATAACAAACATTCTTGGTGAAGGTGCAGTCGTTGGCATAATGCCCCAGCTTTCCAAATTTGAAGCATGTGGTTTCCCCGCCACACTTCCCATAATGCTTCTTCTTGCACTTGTCACACCATTTCGCTTCTACCTTTCCTCCACTTCCCCTCGAACTAGACTTCGAGAATTTACTTTTCTTGCTGGACCCTGAAAATCCATCGATTTTCCTTTTCTCGCCAACCTCTGACCTTTCCAGACCCTTTTCCCTGATCTGGGTCTCAACATTTCTAGCAGCCCAGATGGCGGCTTTCAATGTGGTTGCTTGCTTAACCATTAGACCATAGTCCGCTGGTAGTCCAAGGGCTAACTTGTTGACCTTAGAGAGTTCTGTAGGCACCAAATATGGGATAAACTTCATCTTTTCCGTGAAACTTGCAGCGTATTCAGTAACGCTCAATTTCCCTTTCTTCAAATTCTGAAACTCATTACTGATTTCCAGAAGGTCCTGCTCGGAGCAGTATTGCAGTTTTAGTTGTTCCACAAAGTCTTCCCAAGACATTATGCTTGCTTCTCCCTTGGGCATAGAGTCAGCTAACAGCTTCCACCAACTCAACACGCCAGATTTTAGCAGAGGGATCGCAAGAGCGGTCTTCTGCCTGTTGCTGCATTCGCAACTTTCAAACATAGTCTCCATTTCGGAGACCCAGTCCATAACTTGCACCGGCGTCGGGCTTCCGGATAGACATGGTGGTTTGGATGCCATGAAATCCTTATACTTGCACCCACGACCATCATTTCCTCCATATTGGTTATTGCGTCTAACCACTAGTTGTTCATCTTGACCAATGATTCCACTAAAGTTTTCTCGTTCAGACTGCCCTCCATTCTCCTCGGGCTCTTCCGCTTGAATTGACGGTTCTTCACGATTCTGCCTAAGCAGGCGTCTTGTTTCTTCCATCTGACGATCCAACAACATTTGAATCATCATTTGTACACCAGCCATTGTTATCGGCTCAGGTGCATCAGCTACAACAGGTACTTGTTGAATTACATGCGGTTGATTCCTGTTTTCATCAGCATTTCCAACTCCGCTTCTTGTTCTCACCATTTTTTGATCTACACACCGAATAATTTCACCTTATTACTCCAAATGATTACCTGCTAGTTCTAATATCGTATACATACGCTTAGAATCCTAAGCACATAAACCTTCAGATCCGGTTGGCAACAAACCATAGATCCGAACAAACAATATCATATATGGCAACATATAACATTTAGCACATAAAAGCATTTTAGGCAACTTTCCTAGAATAAACTAGTGCTCGTGTCTAAAATTTATCAGACACACATCTCACAATCTCCACTTAGCATACTAAGTTTAAGTCTAGAAATCCTACAAATTTCTAGTTCGCTTAAACTAATCCTCTGATACCAACTGTGACATCCCCAAAATCTCGGCCAGAAAAGACCGATTTCATTTATGCTTTTTAAACATTTTCAGAGTAAATCCTTTTAGTTTTAAAAGAGTTGCGGAATTTGTTCCCAAAAACAGAACATGATAAAATAGATATTTATCAAAACATTTCATATAGAAATATGATTTCATTTCATAATCAAAAGTCGGGATGTCATGTTCCGATATAGATCATAAAGCATAAATGATAACATTACAAGTCGTTCAACAAATATATACATATACAGACTTGTAAACAAAAACAACTTGATGATTCGCCCATTCTAAGCTCTTGCGCCACTTCCTGTAATACAATTAAATTGAGTGGGTCAGGCTTGGGAGCCTGGTGAGCATATAGGGTTTTCAAACCCACAATAATTATATTTAATTTCATCAATCAACAATAAACCCGATTACCCATTCCCGTTATTCTCACCTTACGTTCCTAAAAATAACGTCTATTATAAGGAACTTATTTCAGGATTTTCATCGGGACCGACATTACTGCAGAGGGGCTTCCTCAACAATAAGTGCCCTAAAGGCAATCATGTGGGGGATAGAGTACACCGGTGAGCACGTCGTTCACAACACCTACAGGTAATGAGCCTGCTAGTGTTCCACAGGACAGTCTAGAATAGTCTGTGGTCGTCATCCATACTCTGCTGAATGACTAGAATAACACCAATAACACCGAGGCCTCTCATCTGTTTATTATACGCCAATTATCTACCCATGGTCTACCCAACATATTAGTAGATAAAAATATACATTTTTATACACTGTTTAAAAACCTGTATAGCATGCTTTAATCAATACATATTCCACATAACAGATGAGGCATACACACATAACACGTATTTCATAGAGAATATACATTCACACATATAACCACAAAATATATACACGTAGCACGTATTTTATATTAAATACTTCATAATATTGCGTTGGAGAGAAAATAACTACACACTCACTTGATCAGAAGATAATCCGACAGCACTACGGCTTATAGAAGTAGCGTCTCTCTGTAGATCTGGAAGATCTTCACAAAAACCGGCTCCTTGCGGGCAGGGCTTCGGCTCGGGAATAACGCTCTTTAGGATTCTCGGGGCTTCGGATCTCGCTTCGGGGCTCGGGAATATTACCGGGGCTTCGGGGTATAGTAGGCACGCAAATCGAGGCAAAAGGACTAGAGAGAATGAGGAATTTGCAAAGGAAACTCGGCTGCTTCGGATCTCCTTTTATAGATGCTGAACCCTTGCACGTACGCGGGGCGTACGAGGCAACGCGGGGCGTACGCCTCGGTGGTCGTCAACGCTTACGTCACCGGTCCATCTTCGTCATTGCATACGACTCACTACTCCGTAGAACTCGAGTGCCCTACACTATACGCGGAGCGTATAGCAGTACGCGCTGCATACTTCGGATAGACCGCCTCGCTTCTCTTCGGATAATATCGGGGTTAAATTAAAATATATATTAAATATTTATTAAAACTTCAAAAATTCATATCTCCTTCATACGAACTCCGTTTTCGACGTTCTTTATATCCACGCGAAGGTGAGCCTACGCTCTACAACTTTCGTTTAGACTCCGTCGGCTAATTTTGACTTTTATTTTTATTAATTATTTTTAGAAGGCTCGGATAGGAAAACTTCGTTATTAAATCATAACTTCTTCGTCCGACGTCCGTTCTCGCCTATCTTTTCATCCTTTCGCTACTAACAACGAGATCTTCGATTCTCATTTAGATTGTTTCGGCTAGAAATCGCTCGATCTTAAATCGAGTATTCGGGCTGCATACTGTCACGTCGAAACTTCAGAAAATCATAACTTCATCATACGAAGTCATATTTGGGCGTTCCTTTTACGCTTGCTCTCGGTTTAACGAAATCTACGACTTTCGTTTAGATCGCTAAGGCTAAATATCACTCTATCTTAAATTCATATTTTACGTCACTCGGCGTCGTGCCGGTTCTGCCGCGAAACTTCGACAGGTCATAACTTCTTTGTTATAACTCGGATTTTGGCATTCCTTATATCTCCAGAATCCTTGTTTCAACCACTACAACTTTATGCAAAGATAGCGGGCTTATCTCACACTTTAATTTTGACGCTTATTTTATTCTTAATTTAATTACATCACATAATTAAGCAAATAAACACATAACTCATATAATACACAAATTCACAAATAATACATTTTATTATTTCAAATTGGGGTTACAATGGCTAACCTAGACTATTACATTGCTAAAAATGGCAAGCCTAGAAACACGGGCGTTACAAATACACTTTAGACAATCCACACACCAATTCACAACAGTCTTCATTCATACCTACTTCCAACATATGAACGACTGTGGTCCGTTCGAATAATTTGACTGTTCTGAACCAATTAAATTATTCAGGAAGTCAAAACATGCAAAGTGAAACACAAGAATAATACTAATCCCATATGGCCTCAAACCTTTGAGTATAAATAAAACACCTTTTATTTATCACCATATCGATTACTCATTATTTGTCGTTTCGGGTAATCAACTTCTTACTTGAATCATTACTACATTTGTCTCATGCTCTTAGCATGCACACAATGTTTACCTACGGTTCTTACTTTGTAAAATAGATCAAATGAACACATTTTCAATCATACTCATTTCACAACTCCTAATCCTTTTTCACAAGTGAAAGAATATCAAATTCTTACTACTTATAGAATATGCTAGATTCTAACATTTTATGCAATGATCCTTTCATAATGTTATAGCACAAAAGTCACAATGACTATTGCCAATGAAATTACAAAGTCCTTTATCTGAGATTACAATACAATTCCATAGACATGATGTCTCTCACTCAAAGAACATTCCTTTGAACATCCTCTTGCATAAAATTTCTAATCTAGACATAGACTCTCAATATCCAACTCCCAATATGGAACCATTTCTATATTTTCCATATGACAACTCATTCTTAATAGAATCTTATCTATTCATAATAATGTCGATATGGTCCATCCAATACTATACTTCTAACTACTCACAAGCGACCAATCCTCGGCGAACTTTGGATCGTCCTTTGATAGTTGTTTAATTATCTTAGTCAAAACCGATTCTTGTCCTTTTTTCCCTCTAAATGCGATAGACATTTGGAACATTTTAGAATGGTCAAATATAATAGCACTGGCAATCAATCCTATACCCGAAGCATATAGGACATGATGCATAATGTCTTACATAAAGATTTGATACTTTATCAATCTTCAGCCATAATATTTTATGTGTCTCGTTCTTATAATTCGAACTATGAAGAGGGATACCGTAATCATAATCGAAATTTAAGAATACACTATGTATCCTTGACTATATTTATTAACATTCCACAACCTAAGCCTTTAGATTTGAAATGAAGCATAACATTTTCTCCCTTAATTATAGCAAAACAACTATTTAACCCTTACGACTTTGCAAAGTATAACTCTTGTTTTCTATAATTAGTATTGCTAACTTGCAATACTTGCCTTAATAATCATACAAGCACAACATTTATGCTCCCACTATCATGATGATTATTATCAAATAAGCATAATACTTATGCTCCCACTAGCTTTGACATTATAATCCTTTATCTAAGCTTCTTAAACTTATACACCTTTTCCTTAGATAGCTCATATGCGTGTCTAAACAATTCAGACTAATTGCCAAATCTCACAATTCGAATCATGGAAAGGGATACCGTAACCATAATCGAATTCGAGAATACAATTTCACAATCACTATCTTTTTGAAATCTCTCTTAGTGAAAGCATTTCCTCACAGTCATCTTCATGAAGGAGGGAATCTTATGACACTTAGATTTTAATGGTGTATGTGTTCCTATCCATGTGAATTTGTCCAAAACTAAAGTTTGAGACAAATCCAAACTCTTATGGACCGAAGTTTCTTAATCTTGATTTCTTGCCTTATGGTAACACGAGTGCCCACCATGTCTTCCAAGTAGTTAAGCAACTCATCCTTTCTTATCAATGTACTTTTCATTGATCAAGGTCCTTGCCTTTTACGCATTCAAATGAGAACTCATAGAACTCACATGCATAATTAACTCAATTGGAACAACACAGAAACAAGATAGTGTTAACACGATAGGTTGTAAACCTCAATTCGTGTGCTAGTGATGATCGATAAGGTTTATTCTTGATTTGTTCTTGAAACCTTTCAAGACCTTTAAGACTCCCACTGACTCCTTGACATATAAGATTCTCTTGTCAATAAACATTTCTTGACAAACAAATATTCAAGAGTTAGTGTAGCTTTTATCAAGACAAAACACTTCATAAAATTGGTCCTCGTAGGTCTTTGTCTAATCCAAGACATCACAACTTACCAATTTTAAATGTGCAAGAATAAGAAAACCTTTTTCCAAATTCTACATTTGATGAATGTTATAAACCTTCTTAAGACTTGTCACTCAATGTCACAATCTTAACTCTAAGACTTGTTTTGGAATGAAGTATGATTGACTTCTTGATTTAACCATTTCTTCAATTCTTGATTCCTCTTCTCAGACATACAATTGTACTAATACTCACTTAGAGGATCAATTGAGATTTGGTTCTTAATCATTAAGACCTATCATAAAACATAATAAAATGTACTCTCCCTTCTTCTTAGAATAGAGAAACTTTTATCTTTCTGCCTACTTGATTCTTCTTATTCGTTCTGCTATTGATTTAAACTCCTTCAAATCAACTCGAAATTACACTTAATCTTATAAGTATAATCATATCTGTTGGGCTGAAGTTCTGTTTTGTATTGCGTCTTTTGGGCTCGTAGATTAGCCTTGTATTCTCCGGTTTGGGCCTGTCCAACCGAGAGCCTTTTATGTATTGTATATAAGTTGTCGCTTGCATGCATATTAGGTTAAGATTCAAGATTTCTGTTTTAGCATTCCAGAGTTTACGATATTGCTCTCTTGTAATCTTCCAATCCTTTACAGTTGATGTTCTTAATCGAGCTCTTCTAAGGATTTATTTAATCATTCGACACGTTTGATTCAAGCTGTTTGTTCTTATTATTGCGTTCTGCCTTGTTATTTATGTTGTGTTCTTGCAGTTTCATATTCATATACTTGTTCACGATCTAATCGATCTTTATAGATTAAAAGGTTATAGTTTTAATCTCATCAATTGGTATCAGAGCAGGAGGCTGTGTAATCGATACACTTCTTTTCTGTGAAAAAGATTTTCATTAGGGTTTTCCGCAATCATCGATATTTATTGAGCCGTCATCTTAATTGACATATCTTAGTATTTATTGTTTTGCCATAATCTGCTTTATTACAAGTCTGATCTTTGAACAGGTTTTTACGATCATTATGGACGCAACGCAATCAAACCCTATTAATATTTCCAACAGCATTGGTTCGACGACAAAGATTCCAATCTTATACACCCATGACTATGAAGTATGGGCACATCATTTTGAAGATTACGTGATTGGATCGGAGGACAATGGTTTTCTCATATGGGAAGCCATTATCAATGGACCATTTTCTCATTCCGCGACATCCAGAGTTATTAAGACGCAAAAAGAATACAACGATTTGCTCAAGGACGTGACGAATATTGCGCAGGATGAGAAAGATAAATTCCAGTGCAATATTAAGGCACTAAGGTTAATCAGATTCGCCCTTCAGTCCGACACATTCAGACTAGTCAGCTCATGCACTACGGCGAAGGAAGTGTGGGATAGACTTCGCGAACTGTATTCAACAGACGAAGATCTTGAACACTCCATCCAAACCTTGCTTCTATCTGAGTTTGGAGAATTCAGGCAAGGGACCGAAGAAACCGTGACCCAGACGTTTGATCGCTTCAATCATCTTCTCAGCAAGATGATCAAACACGACATTGAAAGGAAGCTCATCGAACAAAAGGTTACTTTCTTGAACGGACTGAGATCTGAATGGAGAGCAGTAGTTTCCACAGTCAAAGCCCATGAACAGTTTAAATCATACTCTTTGGCGAAACTGGTGGGTATTCTAAAGTCCCAAGAGAAGATTGTTGTTCAAGAGAAGAATGTTGTGTCTAGTCTTGGTTCGTTGGCCCTCCTATCTAAAAGTAAAGCCGTGATGGAGGATGAAGAGCTCAACTTGGAAGAATATGACCTCACAACTAAGGATTATGCCATGATGGTATCCAATCCTAAGAGGTTCATAAAGAAGAGATTCCCCAGCAACAAAAACCGAAACTGGCAGGGGAGTTATAGCTCTGAAAAGGCGAACAATGAACCGAAGGATGAGGAGTCCAAGAAGGAACCGAAGGCAAATGGCGATTCCGGAGTAAGCTGTTTTTACTGTGGTGGCAAGAACCACTATGCTAAGGACTATGTTCTTAAAAAGATGGCTGAAAAGGATGACGGAAAGGATGAGGAAGCCGTACTGCAGAAGAGGTTGGATGAGTTGAGGAAGAAAAAGTCTACCGCTAACCCTTCTATTAATGCTCTTATTGTGCAGGGTTCGGTTAATGATGATGAGTTCGGTAGCACCGAAGTTTGGTCTACTGACTCAGAAGACGAAGAAGTGAGGAAGCCTACTCATGGAAAGGCTTATGTGGCTAAGGAGGAAAGCAGTGGTGGAAAATGCTTCATAGTGTCAAGCGCATCTCAGATGAGAGGATACAATACCGATGGAGGAAGCAATGGACCGAAAGTGCAGGAAGATATGTGCTTCACAGCCAAACCACTCAGCCAACAGTTCAATGAGCTTGATGAACTGATAAAGAAGGTACAATCTGTTTTTATTTCATTTAAAGTACCATCATCCTCATATGAGAAAGAACTAAAAAACGTTAACACAATAATTTCTCATTTAGATAGTAGCTTAACTCAAACTAGAGTCACCAATTCTAACCTGACTGATCAATTAAGCAGGGTGGCGTCGAAGAGTGAGGAGCGGCGTATGTGGATTGAGTTAAAAGAGTCGGAATTAATTAAAGTCAAAGACGAAAACATTTATTTGCAGAGAGACAATTTGAAATTGTTAAAACAACGAAATGACTTTTGTTTAATAGCTAAACGTTTATATTCCAATATTACTCAGCTGCACTTGGACTGTGAGATAGGCAAAAAGATCCACCGTATGATTTTACCATTCCTAGAATTTAAGGAGGATGAAATCGATGCCGAAGCTTACAATTGTGAGAGTGTGATTTCGTCTGATGATGTCAACCCAACTTATCAAATTGGACTGGACAAAATTGAGTCCTTCATTAAATCCCAAGACCATAAGGACATGCTCAAAAATCTGTTGGACGAAAATGATAGACTTAAACTGAGAACCGAAACCATACAAAAGTTTGACTCTCTAAATGCCAAAGTAAGCTCAGAAAATAAAATTGATGTTGAAAATGCATCTGAGCTTAACGAGGACGAAAACATGAGTGAAATTTCTGTAGAGGATACGGTTGACTGCTCAGAATTTGTGAAAAGCGAAACTGAAAACCACAAAAATCTTGTTTCTGAAAATTCTGTGGAATTCGCTAGATTGTCCCAACAAAAGTCCCCGAAATTAGTAGAAAAGGCTGTTGTGTATCAAAAGGTCAGAACCACTCCGAATCAGGTATACAAAGTGACTGGAGTAACCGAACATCAGACAGCTGAACTCACGGCTATTGTTAACGAAGACAATGCTGATGGCTGTGATGAGTTCTTCTGGGAAGCTCCTATTGACAATGGAAACGAAACCGTTGGCCTATCTGAAAGAACCTCTTGGATGAAGAAAGGGAGATACATACCTGAACCCTTGAACAAGCCTGATAATTTCAGTGAACCAAGCACAAGTGGTACAAAAAACACTCCTCAAGAGGTTGATCATTCAGTAAAAGAAGACATTCCTTCAACGCCAACAGCTCGAAGTGAAACTTCATCAGATACTCCTTCCACTTCCTCAGGGCAAACTGAATCTTCTTCAGATATTCCCTCTGCTCCCTCGTTTCAAAGAAAAACTCCTAACGTTCAAAAGGAGTCAGCAAAGGTGACATCAAAAGCAAAAGCGAACGTTCATCATCAACCTAAACAGATGAGGGATAAAAAGATAGAAAGGAACCTAAGATACAGGAAAAACCTTTCTGAAAGGAAACAATTCTGGCACTCCCAGAATGCATACTATTCACACAAGGACAAGAATCTGAAGTACGAAAATAATCTCGTAAGAAAGCACGATAATTCCAACAACCGAAAGCCAAGGTTCGGTTCGCAAGAAGATACCAACCGAAAGCCAAGGTTCGGTTCGCAAGAAGATACCAACTGAAAGCAAAGGTTCGGTTCTGAAAAGGATTTCAACCGAAACCAAAGGTTCGGTTCCAAGAACAACTCCAACCGAACTCAGAGGTTCAGTTCTGAAGTCAGAAGAGAACAAGACTCAAAAGTTAAACCCACCAACGATCAAAAGCAAAAGGGTCACCTAGAGTCATCAGCAAGGAAGACACCTCCATCCAAATCCAAATCCTCTCTTCCTAATTCTTCTCGTTCATCTCCATCTTGCTCTAACACTAATTCCATGGGTTCTCAAAAACCACGTCCATCTGTTGAACAGAAGGGAAAGCAGAAAATCGGTGAATTCAAACCTGAGTCTAAAGCGAACACACCCAATCCTAACAAAATAAAAGTTTTCACCATTAAAAAGAAAGATAAAACAACTTTAATTAAAAGAACATATCTTGTTGATATCTCTCTAACTATTCCTGTTCCCATGAAAACCTCACAAGGACCCAAGAAACTTTGGGTTCCTAAATCTACTTAATTTTTGCAGGTTATAAGTGACGAGCAGTTTGACGAAGAATGGTACATCGACAGTGGCTGCTCGCGTCACATGACAGGAAGGAAGGAGGAACTCAGGGAATACAGATCTCTTGCAAATGGTGGCAACGTTAAGTTTGGAAATAACTCTTTCGGCACCATAAAGGGATATGGGATGATAACGAATGTTGATTTTACCATAAGAAAGGTGGCTTATGTGGAAGGACTTCAACACAACCTCATCAGTGTATCTCAGCTTGTTGGAGGTACAGGACTCAAAGTTTCATTCGATGATGAAGGTTCTGAAATCATAGAGAAAACAACAAAGAAAGTGATTCTGAAGTCAGAGCGAAAGGGTGAAATGTTTCCGCTGAACATGAAACCCATCATAGGAAACCCAGCTATTTGTCTGCTATCAAAAGCTCAATCCGACGAAAGCTGGTTGTGGCACAGAAGACTCTCTCATCTCAATTTCAAAGATATCAACCGACTTGTCACTGGAGGTCATGTTAGGGGTCTTCCATTGCTCAAGTTTGACAGAGAGCATTTATGTGCTGCATGTGAAATGGGAAAGCAGAGTCGTCAAAGTCACCCATCCATTGTTAACACAAAAGTTGTTGAACCACTCGAATTGCTTCATATCGATTTATGTGGTCCTTCATCTATTGAAAGCATCGGTGGTAGCAAGTACATTCTTGTTGTCGTTGATGACTTCTCTAGATTTACATGAGTGTTCTTTCTAAAGCTCAAATCTGAAGCGACTCAAAAGCTGAAAGTGTTTATCAAGCAAATTGAAGTCCAGCTCAAGAAGGTCGTTCGCAACATCAGGAGCGACAATGGTCTCGAATTCAAGAACAGGGAGTTTGAAGCGTTTCTTGCAGAAAAGGGAATTAGCCATAATTTCTCAGCTCCCTACACACCACAGCAGAATGGAATAGTCGAAAGACGAAACCGATCTCTGTGTGAAGCTGCCCGAACTATGTTAAGTTTCGCTTCCTTACCTCTATATTTTTGGGCTGACGCTATTTCTGCTGCTTGTTATACACAAAACAGGTCCTATCTCAACAAGCGATTCACGCTCACACCATATGAGATACTAAACAACAGGAAACCTAATGTGAAATTTTTCCACGTTTTTGGCTCAAGGTGTTTCATCTTTAACTCTAAAGAACACCGCAACAAGTTTGATGTCAAAGCTGACGAGGGAATCTTTCTGGGTTACTCACTCACTTCAAAGGCGTACAGGGTCCTAAACAAACGATCAAGAAGGATTGAAGAGACATACTATGTGACCTTCGACGATAGCTATTTCAAGAAGCTACAGGCCATAGATGACACTGCCAGGGAAATCTTCCCTCAAACTGGTCAAGTCACAGTCTCAATCGCCAATATGTACGAGAATTTTCTGGATCTCTTTGATGAACCAGAAAAAGCCTCTCTCTCAGAAGCAGAGGCAGCCGACAACAAAATAGATCATATGAAGCAGATTGTCGAAGATGCTGCAAGAAGAATGCATGAAGGAGAATCGCCTACTGATGAATCTCCAACCAACAATGCTTCAGTCGAGGGGGAGCCAAATTCTATTGTCGAGGGGGAGCCTCGCTCACAAGTCCAGGGGGAGCCATGCTCTACTACTTCAACCGAAGGTCCTTCATCAACCGAAGGTAGCTCTCCAACCGAAGATGCACCTCCACACGAAGGTGCTTCAATGCCTGAAAATCCAGCACCACAAGAAACCCCTGAACCTCATGTTTGTCAAGACTCATCAATTGAGGGGGAGCATGATGATATGACGCTTGATTTTGATAGCCAATCCGAGCCTGAAGAGATGATCAACGCTGAACTAGATCCATCCTTTGATCCGAATTACCCTCCTCTTACAAAATGGACTAGAGATCATCCTATCTCTCAAGTAGTTGGTGATGTATCTGAAAAGGTTCTGACCCGATCTCAACTGAAGGCAAAACAGACATCCTTATTCTCAAAAGTTGGGTTTTGTATGTTTAACTCATTTGTATCAATAGTTGAACCGAAGACAGTGAACACTGCCCTCGATCACTCTGATTGGGTTCAAGCAATGCAAGACGAACTAAACGAGTTTGAGAGAAACAAAGTCTGGCGCCTCATTCCAACTCCTCCGGATGCTTCAGTTGTTGGTCTCAAATGGGTTTTTAGAAACAAAATGGACAAGGAAGGTAATGTCATAAGGAACAAGGCTCGTCTGGTTGTCAAAGGATACTGTCAGGAGGAAGGGATAGATTACGAAGAGACGTTCGCTCCAGTAGCTAGGCTAGAATCGGTTAGAATATTTCTGGCCTATGCTGCTCACAAAAACTTTGAGGTCTTCCAAATGGACGTCAAGTGCGCATTTCTCAATGGAGAACTTGAAGAAACGGTGTATGTGGAGCAACCTCCTGGGTTCGTGAACGAAAAGTATCCAAATCATTGCTACATTCTGGATAAAGCTGTGTACGGCCTCAAACAAGCTCCGAGAGCCTGGTATGAAACGCTTACAAAGTTTTTAAAGATGTCTAAATTCAAACAAGGTTCGGTTGACCCAACCTTCTTTCGCAAAAAGGAAGGTAACCACCTTATGATAGTTCAAATTTATGTCGATGACATCATCTTTGGCTCTACGAATCCCAGCTTGACAGCTGAATTCAGAAAGTTGATGGAGACTAAGTTTGAAATGAGCTCAATGGGTCCTATTAATTTTTTCCTTGGTTTAAATATAAGACAGGGACCCGAAGGCATCTTTATCAATCAGGAAGCTTACACGAAGACTCTCCTAGCAAAGTTTGGCATGATGGGAGACTCAAAAGTCAAAGTCCCTATGGCATTCGGCACCAAACTTACCCCTTCACTAGATAAACCGGCCGTCGACATCACGTTCTATCGTCAAATGATAGGCTCGCTGATGTATCTAACTGCTAGCAGGCCTGATATCATGTTTTCTGTATGTTATTGTGCTCGATTTCAGGCTAACCCACGCGAACCTCACATGTTGGCAGTGAAGAACATCCTACGCTATCTCAAGCGAACCGCCTCCTTGGGTCTATGGTATCCATCCAACTCTGGCTTCTTCGTTCAAGCCTATTCTGATGCAGACCTTGGAGGATGTGGACTCGACCGTAAAAGCACAACTGGTGGCTGTCAATTTCTTGATGGGAAGTTGGTCAGCTGGCAATCCAAGAAACAAACATGTGTGTCACTGTCTACTGCTGAAGCGGAATACATTGCCGCTGCATCCTGCACATCACAAGTGATTTGGATCCAGAGTCAACTTCGAGACTATGGACTCAATATGAAGAAGATCCCTCTATATTGTGACTCTGAAAGTGCAATTAGGATCTGTCATAACCCGGTGCAACACTCTAAAACCAAACACATAGCACTGAGGTATCACTTCATCAAAGATCATGTGGAAGATGGAAATGTCGAAGTTCACTTCGTAAGAACCACTGATCAACTGGCTGACGTCTTCACCAAAGCTCTTCCAGAAGCCTCATTCAATAAAATTTTGCAAGGACTAGGTATGATGGAATCAGAGTCAGTACCTCACACTACCTCTCAATCTCAAACGTAAGAAGCGAAACCAACCGAACGTTCGGGTTCGGTTCAACTATTTCACTCGCTCATTACTTCAAAGGTAGTTTTTCTGTGTTGTATATTTCTTGTGAAAAATTTGTTTTTCTTTATGTAAAAAGTTTTTTTTATTGCATATCTAAACTCCCTGGTTTCTTAAAATTTTCCAAAAACCGAAACCTCCAGAAGGTTCGGGTTCGGTTTTTCAAAATTTTCAAGAACCGAAACCAACCGAAGGTTCGGGTTCGGTTTTTCAAAATTTTCCTGAACCGAAACCAACCGAAGGTTCGGGTTCGGTTTTTCAACTTTTTCCAACCGAAACCAACCGAACGCTCGGGTTCGGTTTTTCAATCTTTTTCCATTTTTTTTTACTCTTCTAAAATTTTTTTTGTGTGTGCTCATTTGTTTATGGGAATATATTCCATGCCTTACTTAAGTGTCCCTAGAAGCGTGCTGTTGTATGTGTCCCAAGTCTCATAAGATTTTGAATACTAGCCTTCATGACCTGGTATACACAAACCTTGTCTTCCCAATTAGGCTAACTCATTTATTCTAATCGTGAGCTACCTCACTCTATTCTCACATGAGTTCAGAGTCTCCTGCTTGGTCCTTACGTTCGCAGCAGAGGTACTATGTCTTCTTTCACCATCTCCATTACAATTCTCCATAACATTCGTTTCATCACTGTAACCCTTGAGACTCTCAGAAACTACCACTGAGGTTTATGGTTACACAACCTCTGTGTTTATGATCTTAGTTTCGTGCCACTACGAACTGAGTGAAACCCAAAATTCAACACCAACGAATTGACGGTGATCAATTAACTTGATCAAGTTTTCACCATTGAATTAACGAAAGTACCTTCATGAAATCTCAATTTCTTCTCTTTTTGAGTGGTTCCAATGAAATTGTTACACACCACAACATTTCTTCCCAAGGGATCCAGTTTTAAATTTTTCTCTGAGATTTCATATTCATCCAAGCCACTACAGAATCAACTCAAACCTACTTGTTCAACAGACTACACTGGTCTCACAAGTACTTTGTTCACATTCGTTCTTATATCAAGAATTGAATTGATGACTCAAAGCGAAACCACCCTTAATTTGCCTTATTAAAAGAAGCCTTTCAACATTTATTAATAAATGTCTGATCGTAATTCAACGGGATTCCACACTAACACTTTGCGGTCTCTCTTGACCATGAAGGAAGAGATTCGTGCCCGGGATCATCAGTTTTGTGTCATCATTGACATCACAGATTATCCTAAAAAGAGTTGCTTTATTTCTTCATTCTTTTACACTCTTTGCACGAAAATCCTAGATTTTCAAAAATTCCGTTGCTAATTATTTTACAGGCTGGAAAATTAATGGATAGTTCATAATGAAGCTGTGGTTACCAATAATCCACGTGGGCGTTTTATTCAAACGACAGCAGATTAAAAAGGGGAAGAGACAAAAGATGCTGACGCGGCGGAAGTTCAAAGGATAGAAATTCAAACGACGGTACAAAGGCGGGCGCGTGAATTTAAAGAGGCCGCGCTTTTTCTGACACTATTGGACGCGTGTGCAGTATTGAAGCGTCATCCATCTGGCATTAATGGCGCGTGTGGAAATGGAAACGGTTCCTCTCTCTGAACCGGCGCTTATTGGGCGGCGTGATCCTAGGAATCTGACACTCTCTCTCCTACGTGATCATCGCACGTCTCAACTGTCACCAATCAGTCACCCAAAAACCCTTCTGTATTTCCATAAGAGATTTGAAACGATTTTTCTCTCTCCTATCACCTACTATAAAAACCCATCAACACCACCTTTTACCTCTTTACTGCCCCCATAATTCCTAAAGCGAAATTACTCCCAAAACTCTCTCCCGGTCATCTTCTTCTCCACACCTGCAACAATGGCTGAATCTTCATCCGTTCATGCCACCTCTCAAATTCTTCCCAACAGACCTCAACAATGCCTTGTCATTGATCTGAACCCACTAGCCTATGATCCCTACATGTCGCCGGTTATTGAATGCCTCAAGTACTCCCAACTTGCTCCGGCATTGTCCAGAATTGAAACGGTGCCCATGATGGCTCTATCTCAGGTCTATGCGACGGCCTACTACGACAAGGGCGTCGAAAGGATCTTTTTCGAAGTGGCGGAACACAAAACGTCCATTTCTCGTCCCCGCTTCTGCAACATGCTTGGGTTTGCTGCAGACCCATCGCGCATTAACCCGGAGACGATTCCGGTTGGAATGTTATACAGCATGTTCTACAACATGGGCTACACGGAAGTTCTTACCTCCGTCGCCAGGTTCAAGAAGTCATGCCTACCGCCCATGTGGAATGGGTTATTTACAGTTCTCTTCAAGGGACTGTCTGAACGGAGCTCAGGATCGGACGGAGCTAGTCGTCTTTTCCTGTCAATCATGTATGGGGTGTACAACGGGATCAACCTCGACTACGGGTCTGTCCTTTGGCAACAACTGATTCAGAGCCTTTCTTCCACTTCTCGACACTCTGAAGTGTCGCTGGCCCGGTTCTGGATCTTGATTACAAGATGGGCCATGGACAGGTTTGACGTCCCAACTGCTGACGGTGCACCGATGTCTTCTGTTGGTACCTTCCATACCAAGAAGATCATCGTATCCGATGCATCCAAATTCTCCTTCATTGGCTCTATCCCGGAGTCGATGTATGGCAGTGTGCCATCAGACAACAGTATGATCAAGGCGATCAAGGAATTAGGGTCATCTGGTCCGAGGGAATTGACACCGGACATGCTGCGCTCAATTCATGATGCCGACAAACCGGTGGCAAGGGGTAAGAAGGCAGACAAGGGGAAGAAACCATCAAAAGCCCCAAAACCTACTCCCAAGAAACGCAAACAACCAAAGCCTGCTTCCTCCCCAAAACCGAAAAGGAGGAAGACCCAACCGAAACGGACACTCGTCCTTTCCTCAACCTCCAGTGAATCCGAAGGTGGGAGTTCGGACTCTGAGGGGTCACAAGGAGACGAATCTCCACAAAGAGGCCACACACCCCCTCGGTCCCCAACCCCGGAGATGGAACTTCACCAATCCCCAGTTCCTTCCCCTCCACCCACAATTCCTATTTCCATTCCCACCATAACCCCTACTATACCACCAACCTCATTCCCTATACCACCACCCATATTCACCACATCAACCGAAACCCCACCTGTAACCGAACCTCCACAAACCGAAACCCATACACAACCACCACCCGAAACTCACCCCCCACCCACTCAACCTGCACCAACCAAACCCATAACACCCACAGCTTCCCCACCACCTCCATCTCCAGAAGACGCCTCCGATGGCGATGATCAATACCTCGGTGGTGACCACCTGAACTTTGATTCGGTCTACTATAGTCCGTTTCAAGTTCAAAGTGATGAGGAGGATGATGCTCCTGTGACAAAGAAGCATCTCCAAGCACTGAACGAGAAGGTTGATCAACTTCTCGCCTCCTCTTCCAATCAACAGTCATCCTTATCTAAAGCTGCCCTTCAGAGGATTGTTGATGCCTTCTCTAGGGCTCAACATGACTCAGTGGCCTCCGCTACTGCTGCAATAGACGCCTCCACCCGAGCTTGTGAGGCAGCGACCGAAAAAGTCGATAAACTATTCCATGACGCTACAATCCTGCTGCAGTCTATGCAGGAAAGCGCCGAAGCCACCAAAACAACACTGGAACCACTTGTTAATCAATTGGCCCAGTTTGTGAAGACGGAGTTATCCTCGTTCGCTACCCTCAGACAAAACCTTAGCGACGACAACTCGGCACTCCGTGCCTCCATTGAAGCCCGCTTGGCAAAGCTACAAGAGGATCTTGCGGCTGAAAATAAACTGATGGACGTCCTGGCGAGTAAGACTACTGCCCTCAAGGTCAAGAGCACCCAACTTTCAAACTCCGAACAACAATTGGAGGCTCTTCGATCTGAAAGGGAAATCATCAAGACGTGTGTTTCGGATGTCCACGCCGCTCTATCCAACATCCTGGAAGCACACGACCCCATCCTCAATCACTCGGTGAGGCGTACCCTCGCTGAGAAACTCTCTCCGGCCATGGCTCTCTTGAGTAAAATTGAAGGCCTACCCAGTTTCGTGTCCATTCCGAAACAAGGGGGAGATGAGAAGAAAGGATCGAAACCACCTCCTACCTCAAAAGCAACTCACACAACCGAACCAACCCCAACTGGTCATGCCTCGGGTTCGGGTGTGAAGGACAAGGGCAAAAACATTGCAGAGGGAGGAGATGAAGATGAAGATGAAGATGAAGACAAGGAGACTATTGCGGACATGTTAAAGAGAAAGAACAGTCGCAATACTGATGACGATGTCAGTCGTGTGGCACGTGAAGCTGAAGAAGCCGAACGTAAACAAAAAGAAGCCAACGATCTCCTTGAGAGCCGAAAGCTGCTCTTCCCTACCTGGACCAGGGATCGTCTGATAAAAGAGGCCATAGAGACTCCAAGCATACTATGGCTCGAGCCGGTGATATCGTTCGACTGCATCAACTCGGTCGATTCGCAATTTGATATGCCGCTGACTCGAAAGGCGTTCATCTTCCACGCCTTCTCCAACATTTTCGAAGTCCCGCATCCGAACGATGAGCTTGACAGGGAGCTCATTGACTTTTATCTGGAGGCCGCTCGCCCTCAATTCCTTACATGGAGCGCCCAGAAGATTGTCAGTGTTCGGGTGATGAAGCCATTTGCCGTGGGGAGATTCACAAACATCAAGTTCAAGCTTATCCGAGGATCTGCAAGAACTGCTCACATGATCTCTCTGGCGGATTTGCCCAATCTGAACCCTCATGATTGGATAGTCTTGTACAACATCTTGCTGACAAACGAAGCCGAATATGGTCCCATCTTGGACCATGTCAAAAGGATGCTGGCATGCTATATCATGGAGGTGGCCCTAATGGATCAGGAGGTTGCCACAGTGTTTAAGAAGAAACCGAAAGTCAAGCCTGTGGGATCGGCCAGTGATTTAAACGCGATGAAAATGGGCAAGATAGATTCGAGGCGAAACTCTGTGATGTTCACCAGAGCCGAAGGACAGAAATGTCTGTTCGCGTTAGCTGACAAGCACCTCTACACCACTACCTGCTTGGAACACGTCCTATCAATCGTCAAGCGGTGTAAGGACAATTCGGCTGATGACATCAAATACTTTGAAGATATGATCAATTGGTACATCCGGTTTAGACAGACCATCCTTTCCATAACCAAGTGTCTGTTTAGTACCGTGAAGAAGAAGGTACCAGCTTCAGCCGCCGGCCAAAGTACGAAGTAATGGTCTCGCTCCAAATTGACGCAAAGGGGGAGATTGTTAGGCTGAAGTTCTGTTTTGTATTGCGTCTTTTGGGCTCGTAGATTAGCCTTGTATTCTCCGGTTTGGGCCTGTCCAACCGAGAGCCTTTTATGTATTGTATATAAGTTGTCGCTTGCATGCATATTAGGTTAAGATTCAAGATTTCTGTTTTAGCATTCCAGAGTTTACGATATTGCTCTCTTGTAATCTTCCAATCCTTTACAGTTGATGTTCTTAATCGAGCTCTTCTAAGGATTTATTTAATCATTCGACACGTTTGATTCAAGCTGTTTGTTCTTATTATTGCGTTCTGCCTTGTTATTTATGTTGTGTTCTTGCAGTTTCATATTCATATACTTGTTCACGATCTAATCGATCTTTATAGATTAAAAGGTTATAGTTTTAATCTCATCAATATCCACTAAAACTTTAGTAAATCATGAAGAATATCTTTGTCATTCTTGTGGTGGACTTGATCAACACACAACCTTGTGTACTTGATCTCCTAGTCCTTCACTTGACGCTTTGTCAATGAATTAGTCTAATTTCTAAATATGAAATTTCTCATTCATCGTGCAACCAAGTTGCATGATTCTAAGTTTCTGTCCAATTGAAACTTGGGCGATGAGAAACTTTCCTTATTTGGTAAATTTTCGACATTTCCATGATTAAGAAGCAAACCCATTATTGCTAATAATAGAAACATTCAAACATCAGTTTTTCATACACGCCATTGCAAGGATAAATAAATAATATAAAGTCAAAATTTATTTTATTGCGGAAAAATTTGTCCTTACAATGCAATTCATTGAAAAACTATGCTAATACATCTTTCTTAGCAATCTAATTCTAACTCTAAGTAGCAGCTCAAGAATCTAATCTTCAAGTAACGCGATCGAAATCCATTCCTTCATGGTTATATTCTGCTCACTTCTTCCCTTAATCTTCCTTTCTTTTCTTCGATCCTACAAAACATCAATTGTAATCTTATCACATTATGTATTAAGAATCTAGAATAGGAGCTTAAAGGAGTTAGTCAATGGATTTTTACCAAAAGCAGAGCCATACATTTTGACTCTCCCATCTCTTAGATCTCTTAGGTAAATAGGGCAGCTTCGTCTCCAATGCCCCTTCTCTTGGCAATAAAAGCAAATTGACTCTTTTGGAACAGCACATGGAACTACTTCAGATATTGCCTTTCTCTTATGATCAAACTCTTCGATCATGGCATGTCTTTCGTTGCCATTGCCTATATCCATAGAGGTCTGGAAGGTAGATTCACCAATCAACTTTGCTTTTCCGTTGCGCCAAACCATTGCTGATTCAGCAACAATAAGCATATAAGTGAGATCTATAAGGGTTACGTCGTGGTTCATCATATAGTACTCTCTTACGAACTCACTATACGAGTTAGGAAGTGACTGAAGAAACCAGTTAACAGCCATCTCCTCACAAACAACGGATCCCAACATTCTTAACCTATCAATGTGTGACTTCATCCCTAGGACATGTGCACACACCGACTTTCCTTCTTTATGTTTACTTGCCAAAAGGGCTTGAGTGAGCTTGAACTTTTCAAGCCTTTGAACTTGTGGGTTAGGGAGAATAATTGGAGGAGGAGGAGGAAGTGAAACATGATCTCTTGTTCCTCGATCGAATCGTGGAATATCATCTTCATGTGGAATGCTTGTTCCACGGGATTTGGGAAGACCATAGTTGTCGAACTTTGACATCTACAAAACGGGAGAAAACGAATTCAAGTTAGTTGAGTGTTTGAATCCTTAATTAATCACCCAGAAGAGATATTAAGGCTATGACCCAACACAATACGCTACAACCTAGAAAATGGATGTCGTAATCTAGTTGCAGAATATTTGAAGGTAAGTGAATGACGATTCACTAATTTCCACCATGAAAAACGAAAAAGAAATTTAAGTTTTAAATCTATGAAAACTCCTAGATATTTTGAGATTCATTGAACTTTTCAATGGCATGTTTAAATCTTGATATGCCCCTCTAGTTTGTGACTGGGATACCGAGGATCACAAAGCGGGTGTGAACAACCATGCAAACTTACATGGTGCCCCAACATGTTACAGTCACCTATTCGATGTGCCGGTTAACCACACACGCTCCACTGAACTATGACAAACATTGAGTCACCCTTTGCTAGCTTTGCTTAGAACCATTTAGTGTGCCGGTTAACCACACACGCTCCACTAACGTCTTCGCAAGGGTACAAAGTGTAATTTCATGGAATTGCATCAATTCACTTTTGCCTAGAGTAACTAAGATTGGGGATTTGTAAAAACATTTAGTTACTTTTGTACTTCATTATACTTATAACGGAAGGTTTCTGTCTTATCCTACCCGTTCGTCTAACGACCCTCCACTAGTCAGGAGTGCGGTGGGTAAGAGTGGATACCCATTCAATCGCCATTTTATAGGCCTTAAACACCCCTTATAGACCAGCTTCGTGAATGAAGCCTACTAACGGTAAGACTGACTTTTTACTCATACATATCTATAATGTTAGACTTTTAATGTTATATATAGTATAGGGTGTATTTTACACTTTTAAAATACTAGATGGTCAAATTTAATAATTATACTTTTAATTTAATTAAATTGTCAACCAAAACTTATGGATTTATTAAATCTCTTTTAATTATACACTTTAATTAATTAATAAAACCATAAGGGTGTGATTTGAACTTTTCAAAACTATACTAGGGTTTTAGAATTTAACATTTCTAAATTAAACTTTTAATCAACTTTTAAATCCAAAAACTTGAGGGCAAGTTGTGAAACATTTCTAAACATTAGGGTTTTAACTATTTAAATTTCAAAACAAAACCTTTAAGTTCAAATTTAAACCATAAAACTTAAATGGGCACATTTGAAACTTTTTCACAACACAAGGATCAAATAACAAATAATAGAAATTAAACAATTAATTTCATCATTATCTATATTTGACCTAATTTCAATTTCTTGCAAGATAAGTTACCCAATTAATACAAATAATCAATCTTTAATCTATAAGGAAGTTATTATCTAATCAATTGGTAATTATCTTGTGTTTTGGTAAGGAGAATCTTTTAGAAACAATAAAAATCATATTTTATTAGTTTAAAACGAATATAGTAATTATCCTTAAGCAAAACAGCAAGTAAATCCGAAATTTCCACTGTCTGACGCTCCGACTTGCCGAGTCACACTTTAGAACTCGCCGAGCAGGGCAGACTCGCCGAGTCCATGTAGTGACTCGCCGAGTCAGTTCGAACAGAAGGCCAAAATTCGATTTTTATTAAATAATTCAACATAGCATCACATACAACAGAAACCAATCAAGGCTCTGATACCAATGATGGGTTTTAGCAATAAGAACATCCTATGTGCTCATGCAAACCCTAATGCTTGGATCTAGGTTTCTTTATTGTACATGCAATGTATCCAAGACTTACAATCTTAGATCTAACATATTATAAACTGAAATTAGGGTTTAAAGAATTACCTTTGATTGTTATGTAGCAATAACAATCTCAATTCCTCCTTGTAATGACTTTAGAAAGCTTAGAGTCACAAATGTCACTCCTCTAATGGTTCACAAACATCAAGAGCAAGAGGATGAAGAATGAGGAGAGAGGAGGCAGCCCAAAACCGTCCAAAACCCTAAGGAGTTACTTCCACACGTTTTTGGTGCTCTAGGGATCTTTAAATAGTGAGGCTATTAGGGTTATCTAACAAGGAAACCCTAATTTGGATGCTTAGGCCCTAAGCAACCCATGGACCCCTTCCTTAAAGGCCTAGGACGATTTCTAATGGGTTTCCCCATAGAATTCGTCCACCCCTTTAATATGGAGTCCATTAGCTCAATATTCAACTATCATACAATTGACAATTCTAGTCCCTTAAGTTTAACTAATGTCTTTTAGCCACAAAATTAATTCATAATTAATTATTGACTAATATTAATTAAACAATATGATTTCTCCTTTAATATATTATTCTCATAATATATTAATAAATCATAATTAATCCTTTCTCTCCATAATTCATCCTATCAAGTTGCTTTGGTGAAGGCAACCCAAAAGGACCATGCACCATCGGGTCAAGTACATACCAAAATAGTTATGGACTTAGACACTAATCCAACATAAATAACATCAAATGAAGGTTTTAGGGTTCAAAGCACACTATAAGAGTAGATCTAGAGCTTTCATGCAAAATGGCTCCATAAAGGTACTAGATCTAAGCTTCTGGAACTCAAACCTAGCTTAATTCGAAGGCTAATCATCTCAATGAGTCCTCTATGCTACTACTAAGCCAATAAATGGTTCAAGAATAGCTTTAATGGCTTTAAAAAGGGGATTTAAGCATAGAAACAAAAAAGGGCCATGATATACCTTACTATATTCTGAAATTCCTCAAGGATCTAGGATTTCCTTCTTCTCCTCTTGATCTACCTTCCTTTTTCTCTCAATATCTTCAAAGAAACACACCAAATCACACAAAAATGCAAAGATCGCTCTAGGGTTTCGAAAATGATGCTCTGAGGGGTGATGGGGGCTGACTTGAGGCCCCAAAAGTTGTTTAAATAGGGTCTAAACCCTTGAAATTAGGGTTTCATGCAGACTGGCGGACTCGCCGAGTCCGGAATATGGACACGTCGAGTCGCCAACTTAAACATGCTCGAAATCCTGACTCTACTCGACGAGTCCGGCTACTGAATCATCGAGTTCCTCCTAAAACTTGAAGAAAATAAATATATAAATATCATACCAGAATTTGGGTGTTACAAAAGTCAGCATGGGTTCGTACATAGTCCTGATTTCTTCTGGTGAGAGTGTACTGGATGAAATCTGCTTTCATGAATTTTCGAGACTTGAAGTTCTTGACTGCAGTGGGCCTATCTTTCGACCAGATTTTCTCAATTGAAGACCATTCTTGGCTTGGAATTTGTTAAGTCTTTCAAACTCTAGGGGAAACCTCTTATCGTCGGGGAGACTACGGTCAAAGGATTCAAATATTGTGAAGTATTTTGCATTTGGAATGTCCCAATAACCGTCATGAGGGGGTTCTGCACATGTAAGATAAGGCTTGTAATCCTCATCAAATAATCTTCTGTGTGGATTGACCCAAGAATTGATGATGGATTCATCTATTGTGATGTCAATGCCATTTTCCCTCCAGATCAACTCAGCAAATGTAGCTGATTTCTAGTCATCTTTCTTCTGTTTTGTTACGGGAGAGTCGAGGGAATGTTCGGATGACATATGAGAAGCTAGGTTTTTGAAATGAGGGGGAGTCACCGGTCGCTCGGGAGAAGGATGAGATTCTCGTATTGTTTGATGTTGCGGTGGTGACTGGTGACTTGGACTCTTTTGAGGAGAGGGAACAAGTGTTTTATTTTGTGGAGATAGCTGTGGTGAAGGTTGTGGAGTAGAGACTTTTTCTTCAATGATGGGATGCTGATGACCAAGATTTGTTTGAATGGGATAGTGCAGATGAGAATGTTGATGAAACATTTGATCTGAGTTTCGGTCTTCACTTCCCCCTCTTGAGGAAGGAGCAATTGGTACTTCCTCAAGCCATTGCTTAAGACCATCTATCTTTCCACAAACTTCGTTGACTTGAGCCTTTAGTGCATCAGCAAGCTATTGGTTGTTTGGGATTGCGGTGTTGAAAAGCAATATGTGAATCTCCTTGGTGAGGTGCAAGAGTTTTGTACTATGAAATTTCGATGTCAAAGATCAATGTAAGTTGTTGATAGTGGACTGTAGAACTGAAATGGTGGACTCATATACATAATGAGTTTCATCCAAAAACTTCTTCTGTTGAGTGGATTGATCCACAATTATCGCTTAAAGTTCTAACTTGATTGTGGATACCTTAGAGATGAGTCGCTCAGCAGTTGCCAAAAATTGTTGATGATCAGCTTTGCGGTTGGTATCCAGGGCTCGAATACACATTTCAACTTTAAGTGAGATTTTTTTTTGCAGCAAGTCATTCTCTGACTTCAAGTTGCTCTATCCGGTCAATTAGCAACTGTGGTCCAGTCATATCATCTGGTTGCGGTTGGTCCGATTTCACTACGGCTAAGATCCGATTAACCTTGTTTTGCAAACTCATAAATTCTTTTTTGGAAACGGTTTACTTCTTGTTCTTTTTCTTCTCCTTGGGCTTTGACGTTGAGTGCTGAGAACCACTTGATTCTTCTTCTTCATCAAAAATCATAAGATCATCAGAGGGATCAGGTTGGTTTACCTAATTTATGTCGAAGTCATCAAAGTCGAAGGTTGGCGCGGAACTGACTTCAATCTCGGTTCCATCATTTTGTGATTCTCTGTAAGTTTGAGTTGGAGGGGCTGAGATGGACCTGCACCACCAGGAATTGATTGAGAATTGTGGATTGTCTCAGCCATTGTAGACATCCAATCCTATATTTTGAGAATATTGGCAACGGTGTTTGCATTGTTGATTGCATCAGCCAAATATTTGGCTACCGTTTGAATTTCTTGCTGCTTTTGCTGAAGTTGCTTGGTTTGTTGATCTTTTCTTTCTTAAAATGCCCTATGGAAAGCGACATACTTCTTGGCTTCGGATTTTGTGGTTGGTTTGTAATGTCTCCAGGAATCGTTAGATTCATCACTATCAAATCCTTGAAAACGCACCAAGGTGTCCCTCGGGTTCACGGATGCTTGCACATTTGTGTTCACTGTGCCTAAACCACCTGTATTAGATGTAAGTAGAGTAGGATTTCTAGAGCTTCCTCGGTCTTCTTGACCCGTGGTCAAGTTTGGCCTCGGCTCCATTCTGTCATGGGCTAAAGAATTGCCCTGCGATTGGGAAGGTGTATCGAGTGTTTGGATTACAAGGTCTAGAATGGAGCGCAACTCCTGTTCCTCAAAGACATGAAGTTTGGAAGCCGTGGAAACCTTAGGGCGAGGAGAACCAAATAAATCCTCTTCGGATTTAGCTGGTGGTGAGTCTCGACATTATGATGAAACAGATACACTTGATGTATCTGAGTAGTTAGGAATGATTGAAGCGAATGGGTCTGCGGCCACCCCAAGGACTACCGGAGCCTTTTGAGAGACTGAGGTATCTGTTCGGTCACGCATTTGGCTATAGGGCTTGGTTTTCCTTTTCTTGAGAATATCAATTGGTAGGGATTCATCATCATCAGGCTCATCTTCAAGTTCAAGGGTAGGAGATCGATTGTGATCAAATTCGTCGTATGAAGACACAACGTGTTTGAGCTTTCTTTTCTTGGTTGGTTCAGATTTCTTGGGGGCATTACTTTTCTTGGGTGTTGCATGTTTCTTGACAATGTTGCGGGGGCCTTGTTGGGTTGAGGCTAACTTCTTGAGTCTTTTAGCTAAGGTTAAGTGAGATAAAGTAGTGGAAGATGGATCTGCGGTATGCCCTGGATTGGTGGGGTCAGTAGAGGATACTATATTCTCACTGAGAAGAGGCGGGGTAGAAATGTATGGTTCAATATCTTCCATAGCCTCAATATGACCAGATACTTCTTTCATCTCAAGTCCAATGGTAGACAAGATATGGATAGGTAAGCGTCGAATTGGTCCAAAAATAGATTGATCTTTCAAAGGAGCATACCTTTTGAGATCACATGTGATAAAGAGGTTGATATCATTGCCCATACTGATCTTGGCATTGGAGTGAAGATTTGAAATGTAGAGAGACCAAAATCTTGCAAATGTGAGCTTTGTGGGGTTTTCTCTTGAATTTTCCTTGGGAATGTACTGAAGGAAATCATCCCATAAGATTTGGCCGTAGCTGACATCATGGCCCGTGAAGATGCTCCAACTAGTTCCAGTAATTTGAGGCCCATGTTGTCTGTGCCTGCGGTTCTTCCTTATAGGATGAGGATCACAAAGTGACACACTTCTGATACATGAAGTGGCCCTCTTAATTTTGCCTACCGCAATCTACAGCTCTCCATAGTCAAGCTCCTTCAGCAATCACATCCAAAGTCATCAAAGCTACCACAATCTTTCATTCTGTACTTAGTCTATTTTGTATCTATCTCTTGTAATACTATCTATTTTCCAGTGTGCCTTGCATGGCTACTCTTAGAGAGTAAATATATTGTATCTCTTTAGTCTTTATAAATAGAGACTACACTTTATCAATCTATACGGATCTCTTCTTACTCATCTCTAGATCTTAATTATCTTCAAGTTATCTCATATCTTTCTTACTCTCTAAAAAGCTCTCAAACATAACTGATTAATACTTCTCTTCAGAGCAAGTCATTCGTGACTTTATCACTGAGATTGATCTCACTCACTAACTTGGTTTGAATGCATTACATGCTATGAATCAACTTATGTGTTTACTTGATATATCACTTGCTGTCATTTATGTTTCTTTATATTTCCGCAACTAACTATCTAACCATCTAACATACTAACTTATTATTATTGAGCTTTTATATCCTTTGAGATTAACTAATTCTGCAATCATACTTGTTCTAACGTTTGTTCAAGTGTGTCTCAAGTTTTTCTCTCAACAATTGGTATCAGAGCCATAGTGGTTGCTTTTTGAAAAACGAAACTCTGATTTTTCAAAAGGCCTTCTATACCACTGAAATTCATTTTTTTTAAACAAAAAACAAAATGGCACAAGCACTTTCTCTAAAAGTTTCCAACAGTGTTGGTGGTTCAAATTGAGTTGCAATATTGGTTGCAAATGAATACCATCACTGGTCTCAAAGAATGGAAAGATACTTAAGGAGACTTGGTAGAGATGTGTGGTGATATGTTGAAGAAGGACCACATGTCCCTGTTCTTACACCTGTTCAAACTGATGTCGCCACATCCAGACTAGGAGGAGGATAACCAGTCTTGAACCGTCCCACCAAGGATGATCTTGATAAAATGGAAAATTATGTTGTTGCTTTTTATGAAATTTCTTGTGGAGTTGCTTCTGACAACTTCGACATTATCATAAATTGTAAATCATCAAAGGAGATCTGGGATGTTCTCAAGAACTTGTATGAAGGTTCAGAATACGATCAAGATAAGAAGCTCACAACTACACTCAATGAATTCAACAACTTCAAAGCTCATGTTGGTGAAAGTTTAGAGGACTCCTTCAAAAGGTTCAATATGATTGTTATTAAGTTATCAAATGCTGGCATCATCCGCAGTAACCATGAAACAAACCTTCAATTTCTCAACGAGTTAGGAAGACATTGGACTACTGCTAATATGATAGTTCAAGGAGATAGAAAGATTCATTCCCTGTCTCTTTACAAGCTATATGGGGAACTACAAGGACAAGAATCCACCATACTCAAAGATTGTGCTGACTTCGGAGGACCACTTGCTCTTGTAGCACAAGCTCCTCACAACCAGTCTTACTGTCCCTCGTATGATACTACACCGCAGTCATACGAAGCTGATGTTGGGTTTTGAGCATTCTAACACTTCCTAAGTGTACATGCAACCCTAAATACCTTGGATCTATGTTTTCTCTATTATACATGCAAATAAGAACTTCCAAGGTATTATCCTAATCTAGCATACAAAACAATGAATGTAACAAGATAGAATACATACCTCTTGATGTAGAAAGTCTTCATGAAGCTTGAGTGCTTAGTGCCCCAAGTGTGACACCTCAAATGGAATCACAATCATCAAAACACTTAGAATGATTTGAGAGAATTCTACACTCTTCAAAATCGGCTAGCCCTTTCTTCACACACACTAGTGGCCGATTTTTCCTCAATAATAAGATGCTTATATAGTTACACAATTAGGGTAAACTCTTAATTGTCATGGCTTTCCATTTCCTTGGATCCATGGGTACAAATACACCATGGAGCATCCATGGACCATCCTATGGGTTTTAGCCCAACTTGATTATCCATGGAGCATTAGCCCACTATACAAGTATGGATGATTTACACAATCAACCCATATATTTAATTAGTCTTCTTTTGATCACTTAATTAATCCTAGATTAATTCTTGATCAATACTAATTAAATAATCTTATTATTCTTATTATTAATATACTAGAACTTATAATATATTAATAACCATAAGTGTCTTATTTCTCTCATTCAAGCGCATGATGGTATGCAACCCAAATGGACCATGCCGGGTCGGGTCAAGTCTTACCAATTATAGTTATGGACTTAGACATTAATCCAACAGTCTCCCACTTGGATAAGTCTAAAACTATTATTGCGTATGACTTCAGGAACCAACCGGCAATCGTAGCTCTCAAAAGCTTCTGTCGAACTCTGACCTTGTCGATGAACTCTGACCTTTGTCAATGACTTGTCCATTAGATAAGGGATCATATATTCCTCCATTCTAGATATCATATGCACTGAGACATGGATTATAATCATTCTCTCTGTCCATTTGTTGTTTCCCGATTTCCGATTTATGACGACTGACTAATTGAACAAATCAAATCAGTCCTGGCCCGGCCGAGCACTTCCATTTGTCATCATCAAATCATCGAGGGGCCCACAGATATCGCTTTTATCCCGAAGGTAAAAGGAACGGATAAACTTCGACTCATATGGCTTGTTCTACTACTTGTTGAATCATACATAAAGGCACGTTTTATAGCACAGAGTTACCAAATGCGGTTTCGTGCAATCAATGTACTATCAACTCATAGTAACAACTCATATCTCTAGGTTTGAAGAATATAAGATATTATCGTCTCATGATCACTCGTGATAAAATCCATGAAGTGATTCCAATGAGCGCGGGTTGAATCCAATACTCAGAACTTATGAGCACTCATGATTGTTGTAGCCTTGTCCAACAACTTAGACCTCTACAACCCATCATGACAGTCTTAATTCATATCTACTTCCAAAATATGACCGACTGTGGATGGTTTGAATAACTTAGTCATTCCGGAAGAATAACCTAGTTTATTCGGGAAGTCAAAACATGCAAAGTGAAACACGATAATAATTGAATCTAATATGGTATCAACCCTTTGAACATAAATAAAACACCTTTTATTTATCACCATATGATTACACATTATTCATTGTATACTGTTTCAGCTATCAACTTTATTCTTGAATTTAAAACAATAGTTGTCCCATGCTCCAAGCATGTACACTATGTTTTCTTAAACACTAGTCATGCCACACACCAAGTATGCATACTATGTTTGTCTATGATCTTTACTTTGTGAACTAGATCAATTGAACATAACTTCAATGATTCTCTTTTCACACTCCCAAATCCTTACTACAAATGCAAGAATTCCAAATTCATGCCATTTACTGAAATCTGTTAGATTCTAAACTTATATGCATTGATCCTCTCGTAATGATTATGCACAAAGTCATAAAGACTTGGCAACAATCATTACAGAGTATTCCAAAGGAGATCAACTCCTTGGAAATATCCTTCTTGCATTAAGTTTCCTTAATCTTACACAGATTGAAAATTCTAACTTTGAAACATTTCCAGATTCCATTTTGACTATCACTTCTGAACAAGAGTTGCCTCCTTACAGATTATGTCAATATGGTCCTTCCAGAATTATCACTATACTTCCAACTGTCCTTGAGCAACCAATCTTTGGTAAACCTTAGATTGTTCTCGACAATTGTTTAATCCTTTTAGTCATATCCAGTTCTAAACCTTTTTCCCTTCTTAATGCCCCAGGCATTTGGAAAATTTTAGAACGGATGAATATAGCACATGTAATCGATCCTATATCCGAAGCATATGGGACACGATTCATGATGTCTCACATAAAGACTAAACCAGTCTTTTACTATAATATTTCCATTTCAATTTGCCAAGTTCTCATAATTCAGATTATGAAAAGGGATGCCGTAATCATAATCGAATTTTAGAACGCAAATAATGGACCCGTATACAGAATTTCCTTATGTTGAGCCATTCCAACATGAAATTCATATATATCCTTGACTAAATGATTAAAACCTCACGATCTAAGCTTATAGATTTGAGATGAAGCATAATTTCCTCTCCCTTAATTATAGCAAAACAACTTTTTCCCAATTGAAACTTTTGTTTTCTATAATTAACATTGCTGACTTGCAATACTTATCATAATTATCATGCTCCCACTAACATGATGATTATTAGCATAACACTTATGCTCCCACTAGCTTTGACATGTACTCAGAAATCAGCTGGACAGTCTGAAATTTAGATTCATACACCCTTTCCGTAGATAGCTCACCTGTGTGTCTAAGCAATTTCAAGAACCATGAAAAGGGATACCGTAATCATGGTCTCAATTGCTTAGGCATTTGCCATTTCTCACAAGTCCATGTTAGTGTGCCGGTTAACCACACGCGCTCCACTAACGACTTTTGAAAATGCAAATGACACAATTGATATCTTCGTAAAATCTACTTAGTGAAAGCGTTTCCTCACCATCATTTTCATGAATCGGAGAGAAACCTTATGACACTTAGATTTATATGGTGTATGAGTTCCTACCCATATGAATTTGTCAAACCATAATCACAAGACAAAGATAATGACAAATCCAAAACCATATGGATTGAACTCAATCTTAACTTCTTGCCACCTGGCAGCTCAAGGGCTTGCCATTGCTTCCAAGTTGTTATGCAACAAACTGAGAACTCTAAGAACTCATATGCAAAGCCAACTTTAACTGGAATGGGCACAGATATGTCAACACGATAGGTTATAAACCTCAAGTCGTGTGCTAGTGAAGAACTTGAGGTTTTATTCTTGATTATTTCTTGAGACTTTCAAGACCTTTAAGACTCCCACTGTCCTCTTGACATATAAGACTCCCTTGTCAAACATCCAAGAGATAGTGCAGATTCTAATCAAGAAAAACACTTTACCCAATTGGCCTAAGTTGGTCTTTGTTTTATCCAAAACATCACAACTTACCAATTTCAAATGTACAAGAGTAGAAAACTTTTACTCTTACATTTGACAAGTGTTTTAAACCTTCTTTTGAGACATGTCACTCAAGTTACAATCTTGGAGTATGACTCTAAGACTTGTATTGGAACGAAATATGACTCATCTTCTTGATTTAACCATTTCAACAATTCAAGTTCCTCTTCTTAGTCATAAGAATGCACTAAGATTTCCTTAGAGAACTAATTTTGATATGGTTTCTTAATCATTAAGATGATCACAAAACTGATACTAAAGTACTCTCCCATCTTTTCAGATTTGAGAAACTTTTATCCTTCTGCCTAATTTGATTCTTCTTATTCGCTCTGCCTTACTTTGGAACCTTTTTTCCAATGTCTCAGAGTTACACTTAAGCTTGTAAGTATAATCATATTTACTGAGCTTTAGTAAACTATGACGAATAGTCTTATCAAACTTTTGTGGTGGACTAAATCAGTGAACAAGACTATGTACTCGATCCCTTAGTCCATTACTTGACTCACACATCCATGTGAATAAGTAATTAATCTTAATTTTTCCAAAACTTGAAAGTTCTCATTCATCATGCTATACAACTTGCATGATTCCAAGTTCCGGTCCACTTGAAACTTGGGTGATGAGAATCTTTCCTTATTTGGTAAATTTAGACATTACCACAAATGAAAGAATCAATTTCATATTTCCACTCTTGCTCTTAATGGAATCATATAAGCAACAATTTTTTCTCAAATGCCATTGTAAGGATATTTTAAAATAAATAAAATAAAAAATTTTCTTTTATTTTAAAACTTTGCGGAAAAACTTATCCTTACAATCCATATGAAAACTTGTTGTTATCTATTCCTTAAGCAATATCTCATAACTCCTAAGAAGTAGCTCAAGAATCCGATCTTCAAACTACGCGATAGAAATCCATCTACGCCATCAGATTCAGCATATTCTTTCTTTAAGTTTCTTCACTTTTCTTTCATTCTTAAAACATCACCATGTGACCCAGTCACATCATGTATCAAGAATCTCAGAATAGAAACTTAACAGAGTTAGATAGTGGAATTTACCTGAAGTAGAGTCAAACTTATTGACTTTAACATCCTTAGGTAAATTTTGGCAGCTTCGCAACCAATGCCCCTTTCTTTGGCAATATAAACATATGGACCCTTTGATAAAGACACACAGGACTATCACAGACTTAGCTTTTCTCTTTACCATTTGGTCAACCGAATTGACTATGGCCGATCCCTTTCCATTGGGAAGAGAATGCTTACTGGATTTCCTGTGTCACTATTGTCAATGTCCATCAAGTATTAAGGAAGTTGATCTTAACAAATAGATAAGATCATTAAGGGTCTTGTCATAGTCTGTTTCATAGGTGTCCCAAAGGAACTCACTATGTGACATAGAAAGTGATTGAACCACCAACTTTCTCAAGACTTTGACACCCAACTCTCCCGGCTTGTCAATATGTGACTACATCTCCAAGATGTGCTCACACCTAGACCTTGCCTTGCCAATAGGGCTTGAGTGACCTTAAACTTTTCAAGAACTTGTGGGTTAGGGAGAATAATTGGAGGAGGAGAAAGAAGTATGATATCCATGGGACATCATCTTCATTAGGAAACCTTGTTTCAAGAGATTTGGGAAGATCATAAGTGTCTAAACCAGACATCTTTTGGGAGATATTCAAGATAGTTGATCTTAAGTCCTTAATATGACACCCAATATGAAATATTAAGGCTAGGACCCAACAAACTATTTTATAACTTAGAAGAGGTATGCCGTAATCCAAGCTATAAAATATTTGAAGGTAGGTGAATGACGATTCACCAATTTCCACCAAGATAAACGAAATGTATTATTACGTTTTAATTGGTTTTGAAACTCCTAGATCTTTGAGATTCATTGAACTTTTCAAAGGCATGTTTCAATCTCGAGTGTGCCCTTCAGGTTTTGTGACTGGGATGCCGAGGATCACAAAACAAGGTGTGAAGTAACCATGCAAATCACTTGGTACCCTTAATAAATTACCCCTCAATCGATGTGCCGGTTAACCACACACGCTCCATCGATACTATGATAAATATTAAGTCACCCTTTACCTACCTTGTTAAGTCCAAGTTAGTGTGCTGGTTAACCACACACGCTCCACTAACGACTTAGACAAAGTGTAAAGTGTAATTTCATGGATTAGCACCTTATTCACATTTTTCCTAAGTAACTAAGATTGGGTATTATTAAGAGTTTAGTTACTTAGTATTATCATTAATACTTTTAATGAAGGGAGAATTCTAGTCCTGTCAAACCCGTTCGGCTAACGACCCTCCACCAGTCAAGCAAGCGGTGGGTGAGAGTGGACACCCATTAAGTTGCCATTTTATAGGCAACAACCTTATACCCACCTTATAGACCGGCTTCGTGAATGAGGCGTACTAGCGGTAAGACTGACTTTACTCTTATACATATATATATATTATTAACTTATAATACTATAAAGTATAAGGGTTGAATTTTAACTTTTAAAATTCTAAGGGCTAACTTGGAATTAAAGTATTCATTAGAGAAAACTTTACAAATTCCAAAACTTGAGGGCAAGTTTTGAAACTATTCAAAACTAATTAATTCCATAACTTATGTGTTTAAAGTAGTTTTAATCCAAAAACTCTTCAAGTTCCATAACTTGAGGACAAGTTATGGAAGACTTTAAACTAATAAAAGAATTAACTTTTCTTTATTTTATAACTTATGGATTTAATTATGGTTACATATTTTTCTTTAATGAAGTGACTCTTGAACTTCCATAACTTGAGGACAAGTTATGGAGTCATAAAAAAAATTATTCAATGACACAAGACTCTTCATTTTGTAACCATTGCCAACTTTATGAGTTTTAAGATTCATAAATGTGACTTTTAAGTTACATAAACACATTTTATGAACTTCTTTTAGATTAATTTGGATTAAAACCAACTATCACATAATTTTCATCATTAATCTAAATTCACTCATAAAACAAGATAACAAAAAACTTTTGGTGATCCATAACTTATTCTTAAGTTATGGAATCCTTTAAAACATTAACACCAAATTTTGTAACTCCAAAAAAAACTTTAAATCAATTTTTTTTTTAAAACCTTTTCAAATCCATAACTAATGGAGGTTTCAAAAAAATAAAACTTTTTAGATCAAACTTTTAAAACTAATAAAATAATCATATTATTTTATGTTTTATTAAATTTGACCTAATTCAACTCATAAAGCAAATTATTCAAATTTTACAAATAATTAGTTTTTCACAAGAACAAGTAATTATTTTAAAATTTGACAAACTTCATGTTTTTTTTTTCTTTTTTTTTTTCAACTTTGAAAATAAAATATTTGCATCAATATAACAGAAAACAACCCGTGGCTCTGATACCACTGTTGGGTTTTGAGCATTCTAACACTTCCTAAGTGTACATGCAACCCTAAATACCTTGGATCTATGTTTTCTCTATTATACATGCAAATAAGAACTTCCAAGGTATTATCCTAATCTAGCATACAAAACAATGAATGTAACAAGATAGAATACATACCTCTTGATGTAGAAAGTCTTCATGAAGCTTGAGTGCTTAGTGCCCCAAGTGTGACACCTCAAATGGAATCACAATCATCAAAACACTTAGAATGATTTGAGAGAATTCTACACTCTTCAAAATCGGCTAGCCCTTTCTTCACACACACTAGTGGCCGATTTTTCCTCAATAATAAGATGCTTATATAGTTACACAATTAGGGTAAACTCTTAATTGTCATGGCTTTCCATTTCCTTGGATCCATGGGTACAAATACACCATGGAGCATCCATGGACCATCCTATGGGTTTTAGCCCAACTTGATTATCCATGGAGCATTAGCCCACTATACAAGTATGGATGATTTACACAATCAACCCATATATTTAATTAGTCTTCTTTTGATCACTTAATTAATCCTAGATTAATTCTTGATCAATACTAATTAAATAATCTTATTATTCTTATTATTAATATACTAGAACTTATAATATATTAATAACCATAAGTGTCTTATTTCTCTCATTCAAGCGCATGATGGTATGCAACCCAAATGGACCATGCCGGGTCGGGTCAAATCTTACCAATTATAGTTATGGACTTAGACATTAATCCAACAGCTGACTTAGAGTATGATGATGGAGAAGAATTTCAGAAGGCTATTGATCTAGTTAGTAAACAGTTCAACCGACTACCACCTCAGTCTTTTCGCAAAAATCAACAATTCAACAAACCTCCTTTCAATCATAGCTTCAATCCACAAAACAATCACTCTCATTATCCTAAAAGTTCATAGCCACAACCGCAATCTCAAAACACTCAACCAAAGGAGACACCGCAGTCCATGCAAACCTCTGACTCCGGTACCCCCTCAGAAGACAAAAGTGATGTTGTAATATGCCACAAAGGCAACAAAGAGAATCATTTTGCAAAGGAATGCAAAGCCAATGTAGTGAAAGACAGAGCATTCTACCTTAGAATGGCTCAAAAACTGGAAGAAAAGGAAAAGGATAGGGCGTATGTGGATCATGTTAAAAGAGACCATCATGTTTGGTCATCTGGAGATGAAGAAGAAAACATCAGCAACATCAAAGGGAAAGGCAAGATTTGCATGCTAGCAACTGCTGATGATGATGGCTCTATGAAGCTGGAAAGGAACTACTCTTCATGGCAAAGGATGGAACTCTAAGCATCGTCGATCAGGTAAAACTCATGATCCGAACTCTAAACTATAACATGCATGACTGTCAACCTTTCATAGACAATCTTAATGACACATGTGTTATCGTCCTTTCAGACTACAACAAAGCCTTAGATGAGAAGAACATAGCGTCCCAAGAGATGTTTCATGTAAGAGGACGACTGGACAACAAAAGACTCAAAATGGCTATGTGAGAAAGAGATTTAGAGTTAGAAAAATATGCAAGAATGTTGAGTGAAACCCAACTAGAAATAGCTTTGAATCAAAGAGATTTAGCTCAGAGTGAGATTGTACGCTTAAATCTTTTAATAGAAAAATTGTTCAATGAAAGTGAAGCTATTGAAAATTTAGTTAATAATGGAACTGTGGACAATACATACAATTGGGGTTGGTCTAATGGATATCCTACCGCAGAGGATTCCTCACCCCGGTCTAACAAAGATCGACTTTATGTCCCTCCGGACCGAGAATTTCATTTTCCAGTCAATGAGAAGACTTTTCCCGAAGATATCAGAACACACTTCGGTAGACTTCATAATCTAAGTAATAATTGTTTCATTGAGGAAATTGTGCCTGAGGCTTCGGATCACACAAGTTATCAACCTCGTATCTGTGACACAATCAATCCAAGTTCTCTGACCTCATCTATTGTTGATGAAATAGTCATAGAAAGTCCCAAACTCTCACAGGACTTTCCACCCTTGTCCTCAGACCGCGGTGCCTCTCACTGTTGTCTTCATTACCAGAATCCACAATCAAAGGTTTTGTGACTCTTCAATCAATTGACCATGAACTACCCATAAAATTTTTTGAAGTATGTCAATGTTCTCAAAATCCTGAATTTTCAAGTTCTGATGATTCAAGCCCTCAGTGTCAAAATTTTTCAAAGGCTTCCAGGAAACCACATTTAAACACTAATGACTGCGGATCTCCAAGAACTTCAAGCAAAAAATCCTTTCAAACAGGATATTCGATCTCGAGGCACAAATCAACAAATCTTTTCTAAAAACAAAAGAAATATCAGATTTCCAAAATCTAAGAGTCCAGAAAAGTTTGTTTTTGCTCACTATCTTTCAAAAAACTCTCCCATCAAGAAACCATGGAAAAATGAATGTGCTGTCCCAACATCCGTTCCTAACTCATCTGACGAAACCCAAAAGAAAGAAAGGTCTTTTCAAAACAGTGGTTTTCGAATTTATTCCTCAGATGATCCAAAATGGAAGGGTATCTCACCCAGTCCAACACTTTTAAAATCACCTCAAAGTTTCAACAAATGGAAAGGCATTTTACCAAATCCAAAGAATAGTTCCAAGGTGTCTACACGTGCAACATCTTCTTTAAAACAAACTTTTTCTTGTAACACCCAAATTTTCAAATAATTTTTCAAATTTATAAAAACACATTTGCATTCATAATTGTCATAAAAACATCATTGTATCAGATAATCGACTCGTAACATCACATTCCAAGATCAAATTATGTAAAAGCTCCTCGAGTGTGTACTAATCAAACCAGCGCCTTCCCGCGATCCTCACTGGTACCTAAAACACATAACACAACACTGTAAGCATAATTGCTTAGTGAGTTCCCCAAAATACCACATGCAACACATATTAGCCACTCGAGGCTATAACTCTGTTTGACCCTCTGGTCAATGTGTCTCAGTGGGACCTTCCGGTCCCACAACCTTGGTGGGCCCTCTGGCCCTAACTCTGTGGGCCTTACGGTCCAAACTCTAAAAACTCTGTAACATGCATAGCACAAAACGCATAGAAATCTCATCATCCACAAACATACAAATACTCTATCATATAACTCTAATTACCACTCTAGGTAAGGTATAGTGAGAAGACTCACCTCGGGTAACTCAGTAAAATATCGAACTCTGTAAAATCCGATCTAGCCTCTGCCTAATCATATGAAATAAACACTCTAAATCAATACATGCAACAGCCCGGATTTCCAGGTATCTTTTATTAATATATTTTTGGTGTTTTGTGAGGGGACTCGGCGAGTTGGAGCTCAAACTCGCCGAGTAGGATCGCAGTTCTGGACGTGGGTTCGCGCCTGGACTCGGCGAGTCCAAGGAATGGACTCGGCGAGTCCTTGCTGTTTAATGAAACCCTAATTTCCCGGCCTTGAACCCTATTTAAAGGACCTTATGGCCCTTCATTGCGGCTACCTTGACCTTGAGAGCACCAAAACAGCTGAGAGTTCTTGTGAGTGAGATAAGAGGCCATTATTCACCAATTTCGTGTGTGATTGCAAGAATGGAAGAGGAAGGCCAAACTAGAAGAGTTGGGGAGCTTGGATCTACTCCCATTTCGGCAGAAGAAGCTATTTGAGGTAACATTCAGAGCTTATTCTCGTGTTTTTCTTGATATGGTCAAATCTAGGGTTTCTTCATGCCTTGTTTGCCTTGTATTTGGAGTGTAAGAGGTCCCATGGGGATATGGTACCTAGATCTGGACCTTAGTAGGTCCAGAGAGTCCCAAATGCCATGCTTTATGTCTTTCCTTTTGAGTTGGAGATTTAGGTTGCCATTTTAGAGGTCATTTCTTCAAAAGAAGCCTTGTAGGCGTTGCATGGTAGCCAACACTGTGACTTTACGTGATGAATGTGCTTGGGAGGGCCAGATCTATGAGTTGTTGGAGCGGATCTGACCTCAGAAGCGAGATTGAGTTGATGCATGGCATGGACTCGCCGAGTCCAAAGAACAGACTCGGCGAGTAGCTTGAAGATTGTCCTTAACCACTCAGCGAGTGGTCTTGCCAAGTTAAGGGTTGACTCAGTGAGTCAGGGAGAGTTAGAGAGGGTTGACATGTGGACTGAGTCGAGCTGGAACTCGCCAAGTTGTTCTTGAGACTCGGCGAGTTGAGTCGTGGTGGCCCCGCGATTCATGCCAGGTGGGACTCGTCGAGTTGGGGGTGTACTCGACATGTCAGGAGAGGATCCTAGGGAGTCAGTGAACACGTATAGACTCGCCGAGTCGCCCTAGTGCACTCGCTGATTCCGGTCATAGTTGACCGTTGACTGTTGACCAGAGTTGACCAGTGTTGACTTGATAGGGGTAGTCAACCTTACTGGTAAAAGTGTTAATTAGAGATATATGATGTTATAGGAGGATTATAGCTCGGAGGATCAAGCACGAGTGATTTCCAGGATTCGCGAGTTGTCGAGATATACGAAGTGAGTCTTCTCACTATACTTTACCTTGAGTAGGTAATCAGAGTTATGTGATAGAGTATTTGTATGCTATATCTCTGTTATGTGTTGTACTGCATTATTTCTATGTGATTTATGCTGTGCATGTTTATAGAGTTGGAACTGGAAGGTTCCCAGAGTTAGAACCAGTGGGTTCACAGAGCAGGGTCTACGGACCCACAGAGTTATAGCCTCGAGTGGCTAATATGTGTTATGTGTGGTATTTTGGGGAACTCACTAAGCTTTGTGCTTACAGTGTTAGTATTGCTTGTTTCAGGTACTAGTGATGACCGTGGGAAGGCGCCGGTGTAACAGCCCGGATTTCCAGGTATTTTATTGTTTTGATATTTTTGAGTTTTGAGAAGGGACTCGGCGAGTTGGAGCTCAGACTCGCCGAGTATGTTTTTTTTTTATATTATGTGATCTTGGGATTTTGTATGATATGGATTGGAGTCTTAAAACATTGATGTTTTTATGAAAATTAAATGAAAATGTTTTTTTTTATATTATGCGAAAAATTATTTTGAAATTCACGGTGTTACAATTTGGTATCAGAGCCTTGGTTTGAGGGATTCGAGTACACCTTCGGGCGTATTTGAACTCAAACTGAGGATTTGAGAAGTATTTTCAAAAAGAGTAAAAGATTTTGGAAAAACGAAGAGCAGAGTGTGTGTACGATCGGTCTGCGCCCGAACGGTGATTTCCCAAAATACCCTCATGTTATGTGATATTGATATTGATATGATGTATTCGCATGCTAGAGTAGGCTAGGTATTCTTATTAGGACTAGAGTGGCCTGATTTGTGATGCCTTAGCCTAGGAAGAGGTGAGCTGCTATGAGATGCTTGAGAGTGAGTAGGTAGCAACGAGGGGCTTATGAGAGATCTATTAGAGAGTGGCCTATGCATGATAGAGTACTTGGAATTTGGGATCCGAAGAGGAGGACTTGGGGTGTATTCTGATACGGTGCGGACAGTAGTATTGGGCCCGTACTACTGAAAGCACCGGAGCAGTGTACAGCCCTAGTAAGAATCTTTGGAATACCAAGGATCAAGGAGGGATGAGTTGTCGAGTGTGAGTATGCTCGAATGGATTCTAATTTATCGTATGTTGTATTTCAGAGGTAGATCATGGTGAGGACACGTTTGATGCCTGAGAGCAGTGATACCAGTGATGAGGAGATCCGTCGGATCATCCACGAGGAGGTGGTTGCGGCCATCGGGGCAGACATACCAGAGATGTTCGGGTCTATTAAGACCACGCTGATTGAGACCTTTGATGAGCGTTATGCCGCTCTTTCTGAGGCTGTTGTTGCAGCAGCCACCGCAGCTATTGCTGCCGCGAGGCCGCAAGGTGGTGATGTATTGCTGTTCCGGGAGTTCAGCAACACAAAACCGCCAGAGTTTGATGGGACCCAGGACCCGGTGGCAGCTATGAGGTGGATTTCTGACATAGAGGGGTGTTTCTTCACTTGCTCCTCTCCTAAGCATTTGAAGGTTCAGTTCGCGCTGAACCAGCTTCGCTTGGGAGCGAAGGACTGGTGGAAGTTTGTGACGGCGCACTTTACGCCTGCTGAGCTTGCGGTAGTGACCTGGGAGAGGTTCACTTCCATGTTCCGAGATGAGTACGTTCCCCAGGTGGAGAGGGAGCGTTTCGCCCAAGAGTTTCTGACCCTCAAGCAGGGTACTGAGTCGGTTATAGCGATTACCAGGATGTTCCATGAGAGGGCGATGTTCTGCCCTGAGCACGTGTCCACCGAGCAGGCACGTATGAGCTGATATCTGAGTATCTTGAGGCGAGACATTCGGGAGTTCGCGGCAAACTCCTCGTACCGGACATTTGCTGAGCTTCAGGAAAATGCCCGGAAGAGGGAGATTGAGCTAGAGACTTAGGCCAGGGAGGAGGCGGAGTCTCAGGGGAGGGATCGGCGACCGGCGCAGTCTCAGCCGGCAGCCAAGCGGGAAAAGCCCGCTGATCCCAAACCAGGGAGCCACAACGGCCGCACTTGTGGGAAGTGTGGCAAGGGTCATGATGGAGTCTGTAGAGCGTGATCTTGCTACAAGTGTGGCAAGGAGGGGCACATGGCCAAGGACTGCCCCAAGGGGTTTGCGGTGTGTTTTCACTGCAATCAGACCGGACACCGGAAGGCAGAGTGTCCGCAGTTGCGAGGATCATCTCAGGGAGCACCTCAGGGATCTTCCCCTGCCGCCATCAGAGCTACCGAGAGTCGGCCAGTGAAGGCCGAGGCGCCGAGGGCATGAGGGAGAGCTTTTCAGCTGACTGCGGAGGAAGTCCGCGCAGCACCCGATGTCATGGCTGGTATGTATTCATTTGTGTATTTATTTTGATGTTGAGATATTATGCTTATATTATGTTGTGTGTAGTACTTTTCTTGTGAATTATGTACCTGCCTTGTTGTTATTTGACTCGGGTGCGAGTCGGTCTTTTGTATCTTTGGCCTTTAGTCAGCATATCAGTGTTAGTCGTGAGGCATTGAGTCGGCCTATGAGAGTGTCCATAGCTGATGAGAGGGTGATATATGCCACGGAGGTTCTCCGAGGGTGCGTAGTCGGGATTTTTGGTGTTGAGTTCCCGATTGATCTGGTTCCTATTGCGATGGGTGATGTCTATGTCATTGTGGGCATGGACTGGTTGAGTAGATTCGGTGCGGTTATCGACTACGAGCGACAGCTGGTGACCATATGAGACCCTAGTGGGGGAGTTCTCTCGGTGTACGGCGAGGGTACACGTTCAGGATCAGCGTTTTGTTCGGCCGCTAGGGCGAGGCAGTGTCTACAGCAGGGCTGTAAGGGTTTTGTGGGGTATGTGATGGATACGCGGGTGGATTCCGAGAGGCCGAGTTCAGTTGAGGAGGTTCCGGTGGTGCGTGAGTTCCTGGATATATTTCCTGAGGAGTTGTCGGGTGTGCCTCCTATGAGGCAAGTGGAGTTCAATGTCGACTTGGTTCCGGGGGCCGCGCCTATCGCTAAGGTGCCTTATCGTCTTGCACCTCCAGTGATGCAAGAGTTATCCTTGCAGCTTCAGGAGCTGCTGGGAAAGGGGTTTATTCGGCCGAGCAGCTCGCCGTGGGGAGCGCCTATCCTGTTCGTCAATAAGAAGGATGGTTCACACCGGATGTGCATTGATTACCGGGAGTTGAACAAGCTGACGGTCAAGAACCGTTACCCGTTGCTGAGGATCGACGATTTTTTCGATCATTTGCAGGGTCTGGATATCATCAGGTGAGGGTGCGAGATGAGGACGTCCAGAAGACAGCGTTCAGGACGCATTATGGGCATTATGAGTTTGTGGTGATGCCTTTCGGGCTCACCAATGCCTCGGCAGTGTTCATGGATCTCATGAACCGAGTGTGTAGGCTGATGTTGGATCGGTCGGTGATTGTATTTATCGACGACATTCTGGTATATTCGATATCTAGAGAGCAGCATGAGGAGCATTTGAGAGAGGTTCTCAGAGTTCTGAGATCGGAGAGGCTTTATGCCATATTCTCCAAGTGTGATTTCTGGTTGCGGGAGGTCCAGTTCTTAGGATGGGATATTGGTCGATCCGGCCAAGGTTGAGGCGGTGATGATTTGGGAGGTGCCGAGGTCACCCTCCGAGATCAGGAGTTTCCTGGGGTTAGCAGGGTATTATCGGAGGTTTATCAAGGATTTCTCTAAGATCGCAGTGCCACTCACCAGATTGACCCAGAAGGGTGTTGCTTTTTCATGGGGCCCCGAGCAGCAGGCCTCCTTTGAGACACTTCGCCAAAGTTTGTGCGAAGCCCCGGTGTTAACCCTCCCGGAAGGGATGGAGGACTTTGTGGTATACTGTGATGCATCGATTTTGGGATTAGGAGCGGTGTTGATGTAGAGAGGGCATGTGATAGCATATGCATCGAGGCAGCTGAAGCCTCATGAGACGAGATATCCCACCCATGATCTAGAGTTGGTGGCAGTGGTGTTCGCCCTCAAGATTTGGCATCACTACTTGTATGGGGTTCAGTGTACGATATACACGGACCATAAGAGCTTGAAGTATTTGATGGATCGGCCCAACCTAAATATGCGTCAGAGAAGGTGGTTGGATGTGGTCAAGGATTATGATTGTGAGATCCTATACCACCCAGTCAAGGCTAATGTGGTAGCCGATGCATTGAGCCGCAGGGCGGAGAGCACCCTTCTGCGGGATGTATGTTTGAGATTGACCGTCATAGCTCCAGTGTTGGATGCCATTCGTGGGGCACAGGCTGAGGCTGTGCAACCTGAGATGCAGAAGAGGGAACTGGTTGTTGGTTTGGTTTCAGAGTTCGTTACCGATGGTCGGGGGCTTATGACATTTCAGGGGTGTATCTGGGTACCGTTTATGGGAGGAACGCGTACCATTTTGATGGAGGAGGCGCATCGGTCGAAATTTTCGATCCATCCGGGGGCCACTAAGATGTATTTGGATCTGAGAAAGGAGTATTGGTGGCCCTGTATGAAGAGGGATGTCGCGTGGTTTGTTGAGAGGTGCTTGACCTGCCGTAGGGTTAAGGCCGAGCACCAGAGGCCGCATGGTAAGTTGCAGCCATTCGAGGTTCCCGAATGGAAGTGAGAACAGATCACTATGGATTTCATCACCAAATTGCCAAGGACTACCAGAGGAGTTGATGCAATTTGGGTGATTGTGGACAGATTAACGAAGAGCACTCACTTCCTTGCTATCAGCGAGAGTTCTTCAGCAGAGAAATTGGCGGAGGTGTATGTGAGGGAAGTGGTATCTCGGCATGGGGTTCCGATCTCGATTGTTTCAGACCGAGATGTGCGCTTCACTTCCAGATTCTGGAAGAAGTTTCATGAGGAGTTGGGTACTAGGCTGCATTTTAGTACCGCATATCATCCCCAGACAGACGGTCAGAGTGAGCGGACGATTCAGACGCTCGAGGACATGCTCCGGGCATGTGTGTTGGATTTTGGGGGTAGCTGAGATGCATATTTTCCCTTGGCAGAGTTTTCCTACAACAACAGCCATCATTCGAGCATTGGTATGCCACCCTTTGAGTTGTTGTATGGGAGAAGGTGTCGTACCCCCATTTGTTGGGGAGAGGTTGGGCAGCGGGTAATGGGCAGTACAAAGATCGTGCTTCAGACGTCAGAGCAGATCCAACGGGTCAGACAGAGGTTGTTGACCGCTCAGAGCCGACAGAAGAGTTACGCAGACAGGCTCCGGTCCGAGCTTGAGTTCCAGGTCGGCGACCTTGTACTCCTGAAGGTCTCTCCTTGGAAAGGAGTGATTCAATTCAGGAACAGGGGCAAGTTAGGGCCCCGATATATTGGTCCTTTCCAAGTGATCGCGAGGGTAGGCCGGGTAGCCTATCGTTTGGATTTGCCAGCAGAGTTGGGTCAGATTCACGACACTTTCCATGTGTCGCAGCTGAGGAAGTGTATAGCCGATGAGTCGGCAGTGGTTCCATTAGAGGATATTTAGGTGGATGCGAGCCTGGATTATGCTGAGAGACCAGTGGCCATCAGAGATTGGAAAATCAAGGTTTTGAGGAACAAGGAGGTACCCCTGGTTTTGGTTCAGTGGCAGAATCGGAAGGGGTCAGAGATGACCTGGGAGCCGGAGCGTGAGATGCGTGAGCAGCATCCGGAGCTATTTGCAGAGCGAGACTTCGAGGGCGAAGTCTAGTTCTAGTGGGGGAGAGTTGTAACAGCCGGATTTCCAGGTATCTTTTATTCATATATTTTTGGTGTTTTGTGAGGGGACTCGGCGAGTTAGAGCTCAAACTCGCCGAGTAGGATCGCGGTTCTGGACGCGGGTTCGCGCCTGGACTCGGCGAGTCCAAGGAATGGACTCGGTGAGTCCGTGTTGTTTAATGAAACCCTAATTTCCTGGCCTTGAGCCCTATTTAAAGGACCTTATGGCCCTTCATTGCGGCTACCTTGACCTTGAGAGCACCAAAACAGCTGAGAGTTCTTGTGAGTGAGATAAGAGGCCATTATTCACCAATTTTGTGTGTGATTGCAAGAATGGAAGAGGAAGGCCAAACTAGAAGAGTTGGGGAGCTTGGATCTACTCCCATTTCGGCAGAAAAAGCTATTTGAGGTAACATTCAGAGCTTATTCTCGTGTTTTTCTTGATATGGTCAAATCTAGGGTTTCTTCATGCCTTGTTTGCCTTGTATTTGGAGTGTAAGAGGTCCCATGGGGATATGGTACCTAGATTTGGACCTTAGTAGGTCCAGAGAGTCCCAAATGCCATGCTTTATGTCTTTCCTTTTGAGTTGGAGATTTAGGTTACCATTTTAGAGGTCATTTCTTCAAAAGAAGCCTTGTAGGCGTTGCATGGTAGCCAAGACTGTGACTTTACGTGATTAATGTGCTTGGGAGGGCCAGATCTATGAGTTGTTGGAGCGGATCTGACCTCAGAAGCGAGATTGAGTTGATGCATGGCATGGACTCGCCGAGTCCAAAGAACAGACTCGGCGAGTAGCTTGAAGATTGTCCTTAACCACTCAGCGAGTGGTCTTGCCGAGTTAAGGGTTGACTCAGTGAGTCAGGGAGAGTTAGAGAGGGTTGACAGGTGGACTGAGTCGAGCTGGAACTCGCCGAGTTATTCTTGAGACTCGGCGAGTTGAGTCGTGGTGGCCCCGCGATTCATGCCAGGTGGGACTCGTCGAGTTGGGGGTGTACTCGACGTGTCAGGAGAGGATCCTAGGGAGTCAGTGAACATGTATAGACTCGCCGAGTCGCCCTAGTGCACTCGCCGAGTCCGGTCAAAGTTGACCGTTGACTGTTGACCAGTGTTGACTTGATAGGGGTGGTCAACCTTAGTGGTAAAAGTGTTAATTAGAGATATATGATGTTATAGGAGGATTATAGCTCGGAGGATCGAGCACGAGTGATTTCCAGGATTCGCGAGTTATCAAGAGATACGAGGTGAGTCTTCTCACTATACTTTACCTTGAGTAGGTAATCAGAGTTATGTGATAGAGTATTTGTATGCTATATGTCTGTTATGTGTTGTACTGCATTATTTCTATGTGATTTATGTTGTGCATGTTTATAGAGTTGGAACCGGAAGGTTCCCAGAGTTATAACCAGTGGGTTCATAGAGCAGGGTCTACGGACCCACAGAGTTATAGCCTCGAGTGGCTAATATGTGTTATGTGTGGTATTTTGGGGAACTCACTAAGCTTTGTGCTTACAGTGTTAGTATTGCTTGTTTCAGGTACTAGTGATGACCGTGGGAAGGCGCCGGCTTGATCTGTACACACGCATGGGATTTGTATGATATGTGATCTTGGGATTTTGTATGATATGGATTGGAGTCTTAAAACATTGATGTTTTTATGAAAATTAAATGAAAATGTTTTTTTATATTATGCGAAAAATTATTTTGAAATTCATGGTGTTACAATACATCCCTTAACGCTAGGCTATTCCCTCTATTAGTACTCTCATAAGGGTAAAAGAGCATTTTACCCCTTTCATGGCCCTAAGACCCAAAATTGACCAAACCCTAAAAGTCAACTCCGCGGGTTACGCTGGGCGTCCCCGGTGTCTTCACAGAAAATGGGGTGCGCGACCCCTTATGTCGCGCGTACTGGGATTACTCCCCGCGTAACTCCTAGTTTCAGACTCTAAGCATTTTGGGGTCTTAATCAGTTAAGACCCACGTCCAACTTCTAGATCTGACCATTTATAACCCTCTTAATCCATAAAGTCGGTGACTTTAAGCCTTTGCATGGCTGGAGAAGTCACCAACACCCATAATACTCCATTTCCTAACACTAGAAAGCTCAATACTCAAGCATGACCTCATATCCACGACGAAGATGGAAACTTTATGGATCTATGTAACGCCTGCAGATCCGGGCTAGTCAATTTAGAGGCAATAGGGGTCGAAAACGACTTTTCGACAAAAATTTTATTTACAATAAATAATCTTAACCAAGTTGTAGAATATGTCACAGGGTTTCCGTACATATAAAGAACGCCGAAATCCGAGTTATAACGAAGAAGTTATGACCCGTCGAAGTTTCGCGTCGGAACCGGCACGGCGCCGGGAAGCGTAAATAGTAAATTTATGATAGAGCGAGATTTAGATTTAGCGCTCTAAACGAAAGTCGTAGAATATGTTAAACTAAGAACTTCGATAAAAAGAACGCCCAAATCTGACTTCGTATGAAGAAGTTACGATTTTTCGAAGTTTCGGATTAGCAGTGTACAGTCCGAAATTCGAATATTAGATCGAGCGATTTTTAGCCGACACAACCTAAATGAGAATTGAAGATCTCATTATTAGTAGCGTAACAATAAAAAGACAGAAGAAAATGGACATCGGATGAAGAAGTTATGAGATTTTAACGGACCAATCCTGTCCTGACCTGTTAAAAATATAACTTTAAAAATAAAGTCAAAATTAGCGGACGGAGTCTAAATGAAAGTTGTAGAGTACGTCTCCACCTACACGTGGATATAAATAACGTCAAAAACGGAGTTCGTATGAACGAGTTACAAATTATAATAGCATATTTACGTATTAAAATAAAGTATAAATCATATATACGTACACATATATATATACATATGTATATATCATTAGAAAGGTATCGACGATGCGGTCATTATAAGACTAATGTTGAGTTCTTTCGACATTAGTTTAGTGCAAATATCATTAAATCTATTTAAAATAGTATTACAAAGGGGTGTTTAGTTGTTTATATAACTATAAGGTCATTAAGTAATTATGAAGGGTAGTTTTTGTAAATTCAATTACTATAAATAAGAGGCTTGGGCTCTCATATTTCTTGCACCATTCTCTTGATTCAAGAGTCTTTCTCTCCTTATCCCCCGAGCATTTCGGTCCCTCGTGATTCGACTTCTCTTTCTGTAGTTTTAGTATAGTAAGGTGAGCGCTGAAGCGCTGCACGAATCTTTCTTAGAAAGATTCAGCGACGAAGTTCTGCCCCTACAGAGCCCGACTCCTAGCTAAAATCCCCTTGTAAGTAAGTTATGCTTACCCTATTTTAAATATAGTTTATATTTAAAATTAGTATTGTTATTATAAATTTATAATAAATATTTGAGCTATTATTATGACTTATATAAGTGTCGTTATAATATCTTTTTAACTACTCGTGGTACGGGGAATCTGGTTTAAAGGGCCGCATAGGGTTGTTGGATTTCAGAAGTGCTATATGCCAAAATGGTCCTGCCCTCCGGTATTTTATGTCTGGCCCCTGTCTGTACATAGTGGTTGGAAAGTATTGTTTAAACGCTTATATAATAATAATAATAAGACTAATAATTAGTCACGGTAAATATTAGACTAAAATCTAGTGGTAATAATACTAGGTTTCGTCGAAGGAAATTATTTTAAAGTAAACGAAGTGCTGTCCGAGTACCGAGTCACCACCTTCTCAAGTGAGTGCATAGTTACTTTCATCTTACACATAGATATGAAGTATTTTATATAAACTACGTGCTATGTGTGCACATTATCTGAATACTTGCTGTCTATGCTGGTTGAACGTTTTATACATGTTTTAAAGGACTTAAACTGTATACGTATTTTATATATACGAAAATGTTGGGTATGAGATGGGTAGATGAATGATGAGAGATAGAAGATGACGTGAGTATACATTGGCAGCTACAAACTTAGTGCCTATGGGACAAACACCGGTAGCTATGGACTTAGTACCTTTTAGACGTTGGTAGCTATGGATTTAGTACCTGTAGGAATTGGTAGCTATGAACTTAGTACCTGTTGAACATTGGTAGCTATGGACTTAGTACCTATTAGATAAAGACCGGTAGCTATGGATTTAGTACCCGATGAATAGACTATAGCAGCTATGGAATTAGTGCTTTATGAACGAACATTGGCAGCTATGGATTTAGTGCCAGTCCCATAACCCTGGAAGTAAGGGACTTCGGAATAAACTAATGCAGGATAGATGACTCTTAGGTTAAATCCTTAAAGAGTAAAGAAGATAATGGGGATGGGTAATTGGGTTGATTGTTTGATTGAACATAATAATTATATTATTGTGGGTTGAAAACCCTATGTACTCACCAAGTAACCCAACCTGACCCACTCAGTTTATGTATATCACAGGTGACGAAGTGAAGTGACATTACACTGAGAGATTTAAAAGAGATGTAGATCACTAGTGTAAATCATTGTAAGTCTGTTTATGCTTATGTTTCGGTATTAACGATGACATCCCAAATATTTTAAAATGAAATAAATACGTTTCTTCGAAAATGTTTTAATAACGTATTTACCATGTTTTTCTGGGAACAAATTCCGCAACCTTTTTATAAAATGAAGTACTCTGATTTTTATAAAGCATAAACAAAATCGGTCTTTTCTGGCCGTGATTTTAGGGATGTCACAGTTGGTATCAGAGCATTAGTTTAAGCGAACTAGGAATATGGATTTATTTCTAGACTTAAACTTAGAATGCTAAGCGATGATTGTGAGGTGTGAGCACTAGCTTATTTTAGGAATTGTGCCTAAAATGCTTTTATGTGCTAAATGCTTTGTGCATGATATGTTGTCAATTGTTCGGATCTATGGTCTGTTGCCGACCGGATCTGGAAACCTTATGTGTTTAGGATTCTAAACGTACGACTACGGTATTAGAACTAGCATGTAAATGTTTCGGAGTGATAAGGATGATTTAAACGTCAAGTAAAGGTCTAAATTCACCTTATTCGGTGTATAGATCGAGATGGTAAGGACCCGTAGCGGAAACGTAAATGCAAATGGGAACAGGAACCAACCCCCAGTGGTTCAGCAAATACCTGTTGTAGAAGAAGTTGCGCCTGAGCCAGTCACCATGGCTGGAGTTCAAGCCATGATTCGGGCTATGTTGGCTAAACAAAGGGAAGAAATGAGACGGATGTTGAATAGGGACGAACCTACTACGCCCATTGAGCAACCCGAACTGATTCCCGAGCAATCTGAGGAAGGGAACTACAGCCGCCAAGTGAGTCAAGTTGGGACTCAAGGTGAGCAAAGGGATGGCCCAGAAGGGAGAAACAACAAGGATGGGCGGATGTACAAGAACTTCTTGGGTGCGAAACCACCAAGCCTATCAGGAAGCCCAAAGCCGGTTGAGGTTATGGATTGGATCTCTGAGATGGAGATGGTGTTTGAGAGCTGAAGCTGTAATGAGAAACAGAAGACTGTCTTTGCAGTAAGACAGCTGAAAACTGGAGTCTTGAGCTGGTGGAAGCTATTGGCAGATACGATGCCACGAGGAGAAGCCTTAAGGATGTCGTGGGAAGAGTTTTTGGAACAGTTGAAAATGCAGTACTGCTCGGAGGTAGATCTGATAGACCTAAACAACGAGTTTCAGAACCTGAAGAAAGGGAAGACGAGTGTTGATGAGTATGCCACCGCATTTACCGAGAGGATGAAGCTATTTCCCTACTTGGTGCCTACTGAACTCTCCAAGATTGATAGGTTTGCTAACGGACTGCCCACTGACTTTGGTCCAATGGTCAAAATGGCAACTACCTTAAAAGCAGCTATTAGGGCAGCTAAGAACGTAGAGGCCCAGATAAGAGAAAAGGGTCTAGAAAAAGATAAGGTAGGAGAGAAGCGAAAGTTTGAGGGATCTTCGAGGTCGAACAAGGAAAGCAAATTCTCAAAACTCGGAGGAGCAGATGGAGGTGAAACAAGATGGTGTGATAAATGCAAGAAGAAGCATGGTGGGAAGTGCAACGAAGAAGTGACTTGTTACAAGTGTGGGAGGACGGGTCACTATTCCAAAGACTGCACACATAATGACAAAGTATGCTACGGATGTGGAGGCAAGGGGCACATGTCCAGAGACTGCCCAAGGAAAAATAAAGCAGCAAGACCAGAAACGCCACCAAGGCCAAGGGCATTTCACATGATCCTCGACGAAGCAGAGAACCATGCGAGGAATCAAGAATGAGGACTTCTTACCCGAAGATCGGATTATGCAGTAGCCATAGTTTCGTATGATGTAGCCTAGTAGAGGCATAGTCTAGGGTGAACTTGAACACCTATGTAATCATTTCAAGAATTAATATAAAACCTTCGTTTTGTTATCTGATGTGTTGAATGATTGTATGATTTGCTGCATGGTGACTTGGGAAACTGCGAGACAATACTTGGGACGAGTATGAGTAGGTGTGAATGGTAGTAGAGGCCTATACTACCAGAAGCACAGGACTCACACTTGGATCAGGGAAAGTCACAAGGTTACCAAGAAGCTAGTAATTGATTTTGTTTTATTCAAGTGTGTTGTTACCATCGTTTCGGTAATGACTAAGAAGATTGTTGATATTCCGACCCTAGTGGTCATATCGAATCGATTCCGACTACGATGAGTATGTTGTGTGGCTCAGAGGACCAAGTTTGATGTAGCATCCGACTTAAACCAAACGGTTGAAATCAAAGCGATCAATAGAAGTATCGCACTCGTTGTTAAAGAAGTTGGTGGCTAGAAATGCCTAATGTTAAAGTGTGATTATATCACATTAGAACATGAAGGAAGGCATAGTCTGTTTTAGAATTTAACTCTAAGAGACCTAAGTCTAAGTGTTGCAACATACGATGATAGGTCATTAGAATATGACACATCGATCTATAGTAGTAATAAAAGAACTTATCTCAAGTCCGTATCCAGCGAGGATCGAGATTGTGACTTGAAGGTCATAATTTGGAGTCTAACCTGAGGTAGAGAGCAGGTGCACGATCGAGTACTCTTACAGTCAATGAGTTTAAGAGATAGAATTGAAGGAATGTAGAAGTTATAATTATTACCTAGGATGAAGAGATGACGTATGGAGTCATTATATGACCCTGTTTCGTTGATGATTCCGGGACGTAATCATCCAAAGGGGGAGATAATTGTAACGTCTGCAGATCCGGGCTAGTCAATTTAGAGGCAATAGGGGTCGAAAACGACTTTTCGACAAAAAGATTATTTAGAATAAATAATCTTAACCAAGTTGTAGAATATGTCACAGGGTTTCCGTACATATAAAGAACGCCGGAATCCGAGTTATAACGAAGAAGTTATGACCCGTCGAAGTTTCGCGTCGGAACCGGCACGGCGCCGGGAAGCGTAAATAGTAAATTTATGATAGAGCGAGATTTAGATTTAGCGCTCTAAACGAAAGTCGTAGAATATGTTAAACTAAGAACTTCGATAAAAAGAACGCCCAAATCTGACTTCGTATGAAGAAGTTACGATTTTTCGAAGTTTCGGATTAGCAGTGTACAGTCCGAAATTCGAATATTAGATCGAGCGATTTTTAGCCGACACAACCTAAATGAGAATTGAAGATCTCATTATTAGTAGCGTAACAATAAAAAGACAGAAGAAAATGGACATCGGATGAAGAAGTTATGAGATTTTAACGGACCAATCCTGTCCTGACCTGTTAAAAATATAACTTTAAAAATAAAGTCAAAATTAGCGGACGGAGTCTAAATGAAAGTTGTAGAGTACGTCTCCACCTACACGTGGATATAAATAACGTCAAAAACGGAGTTCGTATGAACGAGTTACAAATTATAATAGCATATTTACGTATTAAAATAAAGTATAAATCATATATACGTACACATATATATATACATATGTATATATCATTAGAAAGGTATCGACGATGCGGTCATTATAAGACTAATGTTGAGTTCTTTCGACATTAGTTTAGTGCAAATATCATTAAATCTATTTAAAATAGTATTACAAAGGGGTGTTTAGTTGTTTATATAACTATAAGGTCATTAAGTAATTATGAAGGGTAGTTTTTGTAAATTCAATTACTATAAATAAGAGGCTTGGGCTCTCATATTTCTTGCACCATTCTCTTGATTCAAGAGTCTTTCTCTCCTTATCCCCCGAGCATTTCGGTCCCTCGTGATTCGACTTCTCTTTCTGTAGTTTTAGTATAGTAAGGTGAGCGCTGAAGCGCTGCACGAATCTTTCTTAGAAAGATTCAGCGACGAAGTTCTGCCCCTACAGAGCCCGACTCCTAGCTAAAATCCCCTTGTAAGTAAGTTATGCTTACCCTATTTTAAATATAGTTTATATTTAAAATTAGTATTGTTATTATAAATTTATAATAAATATTTGAGCTATTATTATGACTTATATAAGTGTCGTTATAATATCTTTTTAACTACTCGTGGTACGGGGAATCTGGTTTAAAGGGCCGCATAGGGTTGTTGGATTTCAGAAGTGCTATATGCCAAAATGGTCCTGCCCTCCGGTATTTTATGTCTGGCCCCTGTCTGTACATAGTGGTTGGAAAGTATTGTTTAAACGCTTATATAATAATAATAATAAGACTAATAATTAGTCACGGTAAATATTAGACTAAAATCTAGTGGTAATAATACTAGGTTTCGTCGAAGGAAATTATTTTAAAGTAAACGAAGTGCTGTTCGAGTACCGAGTCACCACCTTCTCAAGTGAGTGCATAGTTACTTTCATCTTACACATAGATATGAAGTATTTTATATAAACTACGTGCTATGTGTGCACATTATCTGAATACTTGCTGTCTATGCTGGTTGAACGTTTTATACATGTTTTAAAGGACTTAAACTGTATACGTATTTTATATATACGAAAATGTTGGGTATGAGATGGGTAGATGAATGATGAGAGATAGAAGATGACGTGAGTATACATTGGCAGCTACAAACTTAGTGCCTATGGGACAAACACCGGTAGCTATGGACTTAGTACCTTTTAGACGTTGGTAGCTATGGATTTAGTACCTGTAGGAATTGGTAGCTATGAACTTAGTACCTGTTGAACATTGGTAGCTATGGACTTAGTACCTATTAGATAAAGACCGGTAGCTATGGATTTAGTACCCGATGAATAGACTATAGCAGCTATGGAATTAGTGCTTTATGAACGAACATTGGCAGCTATGGATTTAGTGCCAGTCCCATAACCCTGGAAGTAAGGGACTTCGGAATAAACTAATGCAGGATAGATGACTCTTAGGTTAAATCCTTAAAGAGTAAAGAAGATAATGGGGATGGGTAATTGGGTTGATTGTTTGATTGAACATAATAATTATATTATTGTGGGTTGAAAACCCTATGTACTCACCAAGTAACCCAACCTGACCCACTCAGTTTATGTATATCACAGGTGACGAAGTGAAGTGACATTACACTGAGAGATTTAAAAGAGATGTAGATCACTAGTGTAAATCATTGTAAGTCTGTTTATGCTTATGTTTCGGTATTAACGATGACATCCCAAATATTTTAAAATGAAATAAATACGTTTCTTCGAAAATGTTTTAATAACGTATTTACCATGTTTTTCTGGGAACAAATTCCGCAACCTTTTTATAAAATGAAGTACTCTGATTTTTATAAAGCATAAACAAAATCGGTCTTTTCTGGCCGTGATTTTAGGGATGTCACAGTTGGTATCAGAGCATTAGTTTAAGCGAACTAGGAATATGGATTTATTTCTAGACTTAAACTTAGAATGCTAAGCGATGATTGTGAGGTGTGAGCACTAGCTTATTTTAGGAATTGTGCCTAAAATGCTTTTATGTGCTAAATGCTTTGTGCATGATATGTTGTCAATTGTTCGGATCTATGGTCTGTTGCCGACCGGATCTGGAAACCTTATGTGTTTAGGATTCTAAACGTACGACTACGGTATTAGAACTAGCATGTAAATGTTTCGGAGTGATAAGGATGATTTAAACGTCAAGTAAAGGTCTAAATTCACCTTATTCGGTGTATAGATCGAGATGGTAAGGACCCGTAGCGGAAACGTAAATGCAAATGGGAACAGGAACCAACCCCCAGTGGTTCAGCAAATACCTGTTGTAGAAGAAGTTGCGCCTGAGCCAGTCACCATGGCTGGAGTTCAAGCCATGATTCGGGCTATGTTGGCTAAACAAAGGGAAGAAATGAGACGGATGTTGAATAGGGACGAACCTACTACGCCCATTGAGCAACCCGAACTGATTCCCGAGCAATCTGAGGAAGGGAACTACAGCCGCCAAGTGAGTCAAGTTGGGACTCAAGGTGAGCAAAGGGATGGCCCAGAAGGGAGAAACAACAAGGATGGGCGGATGTACAAGAACTTCTTGGGTGCGAAACCACCAAGCCTCTCAGGAAGCCCAAAGCCGGTTGAGGTTATGGATTGGATCTCTGAGATGGAGATGGTGTTTGAGAGCTGAAGCTGTAATGAGAAACAGAAGACTGTCTTTGCAGTAAGACAGCTAAAAACTGGAGTCTTGAGCTGGTGGAAGCTATTGGCAGATACGATGCCACGAGGAGAAGCCTTAAGGATGTCGTGGGAAGAGTTTTTGGAACAGTTGAAAATGCAGTACTGCTCGGAGGTAGATCTGATAGACCTAAACAACGAGTTTCAGAACCTGAAGAAAGGGAAGACGAGTGTTGATGAGTATGCCACCGCATTTACCGAGAGGATGAAGCTATTTCCCTACTTGGTGCCTACTGAACTCTCCAAGATTGATAGGTTTGCTAACGGACTGCCCACTGACTTTGGTCCAATGGTCAAAATGGCAACTACCTTAAAAGCAGCTATTAGGGCAGCTAAGAACGTAGAGGCCCAGATAAGAGAAAAGGGTCTAGAAAAAGATAAGGTAGGAGAGAAGCGAAAGTTTGAGGGATCTTCGAGGTCGAACAAGGAAAGCAAATTCTCAAAACTCGGAGGAGCAGATGGAGGTGAAACAAGATGGTGTGATAAATGCAAGAAGAAGCATGGTGGGAAGTGCAACGAAGAAGTGACTTGTTACAAGTGTGGGAGGACGGGTCACTATTCCAAAGACTGCACACATAATGACAAAGTATGCTACGGATGTGGAGGCAAGGGGCACATGTCCAGAGACTGCCCAAGGAAAAATAAAGCAGCAAGACCAGAAACGCCACCGAGGCCAAGGGCATTTCACATGATCCTCGACGAAGCAGAGAACCATGCGAGGAATCAAGAATGAGGACTTCTTACCCGAAGATCGGATTATGCAGTAGCCATAGTTTCGTATGATGTAGCCTAGTAGAGGCATAGTCTAGGGTGAACTTGAACACCTATGTAATCATTTCAAGAATTAATATAAAACCTTCGTTTTGTTATCTGATGTGTTGAATGATTGTATGATTTGCTGCATGGTGACTTGGGAAACTGCGAGACAATACTTGGGACGAGTATGAGTAGGTGTGAATGGTAGTAGAGGCCTATACTACCAGAAGCACAGGACTCACACTTGGATCAGGGAAAGTCACAAGGTTACCAAGAAGCTAGTAATTGATTTTGTTTTATTCAAGTGTGTTGTTACCATCGTTTCGGTAATGACTAAGAAGATTGTTGATATTCCGACCCTAGTGGTCATATCGAATCGATTCCGACTACGATGAGTATGTTGTGTGGCTCAGAGGACCAAGTTTGATGTAGCGTCCGACTTAAACCAAACGGTTGAAATCAAAGCGATCAATAGAAGTATCGCACTCGTTGTTAAAGAAGTTGGTGGCTAGAAATGCCTAATGTTAAAGTGTGATTATATCACATTAGAACATGAAGGAAGGCATAGTATGTTTTAGAATTTAACTCTAAGAGACCTAAGTCTAAGTGTTGCAACATACGATGATAGGTCATTAGAATATGACACATCGATCTATAGTAGTAATAAAAGAACTTATCTCAAGTCCGTATCCAGCGAGGATCGAGATTGTGACTTGAAGGTCATAATTTGGAGTCTAACCTGAGGTAGAGAGCAGGTGCACGATCGAGTACTCTTACAGTCAATGAGTTTAAGAGATAGAATTGAAGGAATGTAGAAGTTATAATTATTACCTAGGATGAAGAGATGACGTATGGAGTCATTATATGACCCTTTTTCGTTGATGATTCCGGGACGTAATCATCCAAAGGGGGAGATAATTGTAACGTCTGCAGATCCGGGCTAGTCAATTTAGAGGCAATAGGGGTCGAAAACGACTTTTCGACAAAAAGATTATTTAGAATAAATAATCTTAACCAAGTTGTAGAATATGTCACAGGGTTTCCGTACATATAAAGAACGCCGGAATCCGAGTTATAACGAAGAAGTTATGACCCGTCGAAGTTTCGCGTCGGAACCGGCACGGCGCCGGGAAGCGTAAATAGTAAATTTATGATAGAGCAAGATTTAGATTTAGCGCTCTAAACGAAAGTCGTAGAATATGTTAAACTAAGAACTTCGATAAAAAGAACGCCCAAATCTGACTTCGTATGAAGAAGTTACGATTTTTCGAAGTTTCGGATTAGCAGTGTACAGTCCGAAATTCGAATATTAGATCGAGCGATTTTTAGCCGACACAACCTAAATGAGAATTGAAGATCTCATTATTAGTAGCGTAACAATAAAAAGACAGAAGAAAATGGACATCGGATGAAGAAGTTATGAGATTTTAACGGACCAATCCTGTCCTGACCTGTTAAAAATATAACTTTAAAAATAAAGTCAAAATTAGCGGACGGAGTCTAAATGAAAGTTGTAGAGTACGTCTCCACCTACGCGTGGATATAAATAACGTCAAAAACGGAGTTCGTATGAACGAGTTACAAATTATAATAGCATATTTACGTATTAAAATAAAGTATAAATCATATATACGTACACATATATATATACATATGTATATATCATTAGAAAGGTATCGACGATGCGGTCATTATAAGACTAATGTTGAGTTCTTTCGACATTAGTTTAGTGCAAATATCATTAAATCTATTTAAAATAGTATTACAAAGGGGTGTTTAGTTGTTTATATAACTATAAGGTCATTAAGTAATTATGAAGGGTAGTTTTTGTAAATTCAATTACTATAAATAAGAGGCTTGGGCTCTCATATTTCTTGCACCATTCTCTTGATTCAAGAGTCTTTCTCTCCTTATCCCCCGAGCATTTCGGTCCCTCGTGATTCGACTTCTCTTTCTGTAGTTTTAGTATAGTAAGGTGAGCGCTGAAGCGCTGCACGAATCTTTCTTAGAAAGATTCAGCGACGAAGTTCTGCCCCTACAGAGCCCGACTCCTAGCTAAAATCCCCTTGTAAGTAAGTTATGCTTACCCTATTTTAAATATAGTTTATATTTAAAATTAGTATTGTTATTATAAATTTATAATAAATATTTGAGCTATTATTATGACTTATATAAGTGTCGTTATAATATCTTTTTAACTACTCGTGGTACGGGGAATCTGGTTTAAAGGGCCGCATAGGGTTGTTGGATTTCAGAAGTGCTATATGCCAAAATGGTCCTGCCCTCCGGTATTTTATGTCTGGCCCCTGTCTGTACATAGTGGTTGGAAAGTATTGTTTAAACGCTTATATAATAATAATAATAAGACTAATAATTAGTCACGGTAAATATTAGACTAAAATCTAGTGGTAATAATACTAGGTTTCGTCGAAGGAAATTATTTTAAAGTAAACGAAGTGCTGTCCGAGTACCGAGTCACCACCTTCTCAAGTGAGTGCATAGTTACTTTCATCTTACACATAGATATGAAGTATTTTATATAAACTACGTGCTATGTGTGCACATTATCTGAATACTTGCTGTCTATGCTGGTTGAACGTTTTATACATGTTTTAAAGGACTTAAACTGTATACGTATTTTATATATACGAAAATGTTGGGTATGAGATGGGTAGATGAATGATGAGAGATAGAAGATGACGTGAGTATACATTGGCAGCTACAAACTTAGTGCCTATGGGACAAACACCGGTAGCTATGGACTTAGTACCTTTTAGACGTTGGTAGCTATGGATTTAGTACCTGTAGGAATTGGTAGCTATGAACTTAGTACCTGTTGAACATTGGTAGCTATGGACTTAGTACCTATTAGATAAAGACCGGTAGCTATGGATTTAGTACCCGATGAATAGACTATAGCAGCTATGGAATTAGTGCTTTATGAACGAACATTGGCAGCTATGGATTTAGTGCCAGTCCCATAACCCTGGAAGTAAGGGACTTCGGAATAAACTAATGCAGGATAGATGACTCTTAGGTTAAATCCTTAAAGAGTAAAGAAGATAATGGGGATGGGTAATTGGGTTGATTGTTTGATTGAACATAATAATTATATTATTGTGGGTTGAAAACCCTATGTACTCACCAAGTAACCCAACCTGACCCACTCAGTTTATGTATATCACAGGTGACGAAGTGAAGTGACATTACACTGAGAGATTTAAAAGAGATGTAGATCACTAGTGTAAATCATTGTAAGTCTGTTTATGCTTATGTTTCGGTATTAACGATGACATCCCAAATATTTTAAAATGAAATAAATACGTTTCTTCGAAAATGTTTTAATAACGTATTTACCATGTTTTTCTGGGAACAAATTCCGCAACCTTTTTATAAAATGAAGTACTCTGATTTTTATAAAGCATAAACAAAATCGGTCTTTTCTGGCCGTGATTTTAGGGATGTCACAGTTGGTATCAGAGCATTAGTTTAAGCGAACTAGGAATATGGATTTATTTCTAGACTTAAACTTAGAATGCTAAGCGATGATTGTGAGGTGTGAGCACTAGCTTATTTTAGGAATTGTGCCTAAAATGCTTTTATGTGCTAAATGCTTTGTGCATGATATGTTGTTAATTGTTCGGATCTATGGTCTGTTGCCGACCGGATCTGGAAACCTTATGTGTTTAGGATTCTAAACGTACGACTACGGTATTAGAACTAGCATGTAAATGTTTCGGAGTGATAAGGATGATTTAAACGTCAAGTAAAGGTCTAAATTCACCTTATTCGGTGTATAGATCGAGATGGTAAGGACCCGTAGCGGAAACGTAAATGCAAATGGGAACAGGAACCAACCCCCAGTGGTTCAGCAAATACCTGTTGTAGAAGAAGTTGCGCCTGAGCCAGTCACCATGGCTGGAGTTCAAGCCATGATTCGGGCTATGTTGGCTAAACAAAGGGAAGAAATGAGACGGATGTTGAATAGGGACGAACCTACTACGCCCATTGAGCAACCCGAACTGATTCCCGAGCAATCTGAGGAAGGGAACTACAGCCGCCAAGTGAGTCAAGTTGGGACTCAAGGTGAGCAAAGGGATGGCCCAGAAGGGAGAAACAACAAGGATGGGCGGATGTACAAGAACTTCTTGGGTGAGAAACCACCAAGCCTCTCAGGAAGCCCAAAGCCGGTTGAGGTTATGGATTGGATCTCTGAGATGGAGATGGTGTTTGAGAGCTGAAGCTGTAATGAGAAACAGAAGACTGTCTTTGCAGTAAGACAGCTGAAAACTGGAGTCTTGAGCTGGTGGAAGCTATTGGCAGATACGATGCCACGAGGAGAAGCCTTAAGGATGTCGTGGGAAGAGTTTTTGGAACAGTTGAAAATGCAGTACTGCTCGGAGGTAGATCTGATAGACCTAAACAACGAGTTTCAGAACCTGAAGAAAGGGAAGACGAGTGTTGATGAGTATGCCACCGCATTTACCGAGAGGATGAAGCTATTTCCCTACTTGGTGCCTACTGAACTCTCCAAGATTGATAGGTTTGCTAACGGACTGCCCACTGACTTTGGTCCAATGGTCAAAATGGCAACTACCTTAAAAGCAGCTATTAGGGCAGCTAAGAACGTAGAGGCCCAGATAAGAGAAAAGGGTCTAGAAAAAGATAAGGTAGGAGAGAAGCGAAAGTTTGAGGGATCTTCGAGGTCGAACAAGGAAAGCAAATTCTCAAAACTCGGAGGAGCAGATGGAGGTGAAACAAGATGGTGTGATAAATGCAAGAAGAAGCATGGTGGGAAGTGCAACGAAGAAGTGACTTGTTACAAGTGTGGGAGGACGGGTCACTATTCCAAAGACTGCACACATAATGACAAAGTATGCTACGGATGTGGAGGCAAGGGGCACATGTCCAGAGACTGCCCAAGGAAAAATAAAGCAGCAAGACCAGAAACGCCACCAAGGCCAAGGGCATTTCACATGATCCTCGACGAAGCAGAGAACCATGCGAGGAATCAAGAATGAGGACTTCTTACCCGAAGATCGGATTATGCAGTAGCCATAGTTTCGTATGATGTAGCCTAGTAGAGGCATAGTCTAGGGTGAACTTGAACACCTATGTAATCATTTCAAGAATTAATATAAAACCTTCGTTTTGTTATCTGATGTGTTGAATGATTGTATGATTTGCTGCATGGTGACTTGGGAAACTGCGAGACAATACTTGGGACGAGTATGAGTAGGTGTGAATGGTAGTAGAGGCCTATACTACCAGAAGCACAGGACTCACACTTGGATCAGGGAAAGTCACAAGGTTACCAAGAAGCTAGTAATTGATTTTGTTTTATTCAAGTGTGTTGTTACCATCGTTTCGGTAATGACTAAGAAGATTGTTGATATTCCGACCCTAGTGGTCATATCGAATCGATTCCGACTACGATGAGTATGTTGTGTGGCTCAGAGGACCAAGTTTGATGTAGCGTCCGACTTAAACCAAACGGTTGAAATCAAAGCGATCAATAGAAGTATCGCACTCGTTGTTAAAGAAGTTGGTGGCTAGAAATGCCTAATGTTAAAGTGTGATTATATCACATTAGAACATGAAGGAAGGCATAGTCTGTTTTAGAATTTAACTCTAAGAGACCTAAGTCTAAGTGTTGCAACATACGATGATAGGTCATTAGAATATGACACATCGATCTATAGTAGTAATAAAAGAACTTATCTCAAGTCCGTATCCAGCGAGGATCGAGATTGTGACTTGAAGGTCATAATTTGGAGTCTAACCTGAGGTAGAGAGCAGGTGCACGATCGAGTACTCTTACAGTCAATGAGTTTAAGAGATAGAATTGAAGGAATGTAGAAGTTATAATTATTACCTAGGATGAAGAGATGACGTATGGAGTCATTATATGACCCTGTTTCGTTGATGATTCCGGGACGTAATCATCCAAAGGGGGAGATAATTGTAACGTCTGCAGATCCGGGCTAGTCAATTTAGAGGCAATAGGGGTCGAAAACGACTTTTCGACAAAAAGATTATTTAGAATAAATAATCTTAACCAAGTTGTAGAATATGTCACAGGGTTTCCGTACATATAAAGAACGCCGGAATCCGAGTTATAACGAAGAAGTTATGACCCGTCGAAGTTTCGCGTCGGAACCGGCACGGCGCCGGGAAGCGTAAATAGTAAATTTATGATAGAGCGAGATTTAGATTTAGCGCTCTAAACGAAAGTCGTAGAATATGTTAAACTAAGAACTTCGATAAAAAGAACGCCCAAATCTGACTTCGTATGAAGAAGTTACGATTTTTCGAAGTTTCGGATTAGCAGTGTACAGTCCGAAATTCGAATATTAGATCGAGCGATTTTTAGCCGACACAACCTAAATGAGAATTGAAGATCTCATTATTAGTAGCGTAACAATAAAAAGACAGAAGAAAATGGACATCGGATGAAGAAGTTATGAGATTTTAACGGACCAATCCTGTCCTGACCTGTTAAAAATATAACTTTAAAAATAAAGTCAAAATTAGCGGACGGAGTCTAAATGAAAGTTGTAGAGTACGTCTCCACCTACGCGTGGATATAAATAACGTCAAAAACGGAGTTCGTATGAACGAGTTACAAATTATAATAGCATATTTACGTATTAAAATAAAGTATAAATCATATATACGTACACATATATATATACATATGTATATATCATTAGAAAGGTATCGACGATGCGGTCATTATAAGACTAATGTTGAGTTCTTTCGACATTAGTTTAGTGCAAATATCATTAAATCTATTTAAAATAGTATTACAAAGGGGTGTTTAGTTGTTTATATAACTATAAGGTCATTAAGTAATTATGAAGGGTAGTTTTTGTAAATTCAATTACTATAAATAAGAGGCTTGGGCTCTCATATTTCTTGCACCATTCTCTTGATTCAAGAGTCTTTCTCTCCTTATCCCCCGAGCATTTCGGTCCCTCGTGATTCGACTTCTCTTTCTGTAGTTTTAGTATAGTAAGGTGAGCGCTGAAGCGCTGCACGAATCTTTCTTAGAAAGATTCAGCGACGAAGTTCTGCCCCTACAGAGCCCGACTCCTAGCTAAAATCCCCTTGTAAGTAAGTTATGCTTACCCTATTTTAAATATAGTTTATATTTAAAATTAGTATTGTTATTATAAATTTATAATAAATATTTGAGCTATTATTATGACTTATATAAGTGTCGTTATAATATCTTTTTAACTACTCGTGGTACGGGGAATCTGGTTTAAAGGGCCGCATAGGGTTGTTGGATTTCAGAAGTGCTATATGCCAAAATGGTCCTGCCCTCCGGTATTTTATGTCTGGCCCCTGTCTGTACATAGTGGTTGGAAAGTATTGTTTAAACGCTTATATAATAATAATAATAAGACTAATAATTAGTCACGGTAAATATTAGACTAAAATCTAGTGGTAATAATACTAGGTTTCGTCGAAGGAAATTATTTTAAAGTAAACGAAGTGCTGTCCGAGTACCGAGTCACCACCTTCTCAAGTGAGTGCATAGTTACTTTCATCTTACACATAGATATGAAGTATTTTATATAAACTACGTGCTATGTGTGCACATTATCTGAATACTTGCTGTCTATGCTGGTTGAACGTTTTATACATGTTTTAAAGGACTTAAACTGTATACGTATTTTATATATACGAAAATGTTGGGTATGAGATGGGTAGATGAATGATGAGAGATAGAAGATGACGTGAGTATACATTGGCAGCTACAAACTTAGTGCCTATGGGACAAACACCGGTAGCTATGGACTTAGTACCTTTTAGACGTTGGTAGCTATGGATTTAGTACCTGTAGGAATTGGTAGCTATGAACTTAGTACCTGTTGAACATTGGTAGCTATGGACTTAGTACCTATTAGATAAAGACCGGTAGCTATGGATTTAGTACCCGATGAATAGACTATAGCAGCTATGGAATTAGTGCTTTATGAACGAACATTGGCAGCTATGGATTTAGTGCCAGTCCCATAACCCTGGAAGTAAGGGACTTCGGAATAAACTAATGCAGGATAGATGACTCTTAGGTTAAATCCTTAAAGAGTAAAGAAGATAATGGGGATGGGTAATTGGGTTGATTGTTTGATTGAACATAATAATTATATTATTGTGGGTTGAAAACCCTATGTACTCACCAAGTAACCCAACCTGACCCACTCAGTTTATGTATATCACAGGTGACGAAGTGAAGTGACATTACACTGAGAGATTTAAAAGAGATGTAGATCACTAGTGTAAATCATTGTAAGTCTGTTTATGCTTATGTTTCGGTATTAACGATGACATCCCAAATATTTTAAAATGAAATAAATACGTTTCTTCGAAAATGTTTTAATAACGTATTTACCATGTTTTTCTGGGAACAAATTCCGCAACCTTTTTATAAAATGAAGTACTCTGATTTTTATAAAGCATAAACAAAATCGGTCTTTTCTGGCCGTGATTTTAGGGATGTCACAGTTGGTATCAGAGCATTAGTTTAAGCGAACTAGGAATATGGATTTATTTCTAGACTTAAACTTAGAATGCTAAGCGATGATTGTGAGGTGTGAGCACTAGCTTATTTTAGGAATTGTGCCTAAAATGCTTTTATGTGCTAAATGCTTTGTGCATGATATGTTGTTAATTGTTCGGATCTATGGTCTGTTGCCGACCGGATCTGGAAACCTTATGTGTTTAGGATTCTAAACGTACGACTACGGTATTAGAACTAGCATGTAAATGTTTCGGAGTGATAAGGATGATTTAAACGTCAAGTAAAGGTCTAAATTCACCTTATTCGGTGTATAGATCGAGATGGTAAGGACCCGTAGCGGAAACGTAAATGCAAATGGGAACAGGAACCAACCCCCAGTGGTTCAGCAAATACCTGTTGTAGAAGAAGTTGCGCCTGAGCCAGTCACCATGGCTGGAGTTCAAGCCATGATTCGGGCTATGTTGGCTAAACAAAGGGAAGAAATGAGACGGATGTTGAATAGGGACGAACCTACTACGCCCATTGAGCAACCCGAACTGATTCCCGAGCAATCTGAGGAAGGGAACTACAGCCGCCAAGTGAGTCAAGTTGGGACTCAAGGTGAGCAAAGGGATGGCCCAGAAGGGAGAAACAACAAGGATGGGCGGATGTACAAGAACTTCTTGGGTGAGAAACCACCAAGCCTCTCACGAAGCCCAAAGCCGGTTGAGGTTATGGATTGGATCTCTGAGATGGAGATGGTGTTTGAGAGCTGAAGCTGTAATGAGAAACAGAAGACTGTCTTTGCAGTAAGACAGCTGAAAACTGGAGTCTTGAGCTGGTGGAAGCTATTGGCAGATACGATGCCACGAGGAGAAGCCTTAAGGATGTCGTGGGAAGAGTTTTTGGAACAGTTGAAAATGCAGTACTGCTCGGAGGTAGATCTGATAGACCTAAACAACGAGTTTCAGAACCTGAAGAAAGGGAAGACGAGTGTTGATGAGTATGCCACCGCATTTACCGAGAGGATGAAGCTATTTCCCTACTTGGTGCCTACTGAACTCTCCAAGATTGATAGGTTTGCTAACGGACTGCCCACTGACTTTGGTCCAATGGTCAAAATGGCAACTACCTTAAAAGCAGCTATTAGGGCAGCTAAGAACGTAGAGGCCCAGATAAGAGAAAAGGGTCTAGAAAAAGATAAGGTAGGAGAGAAGCGAAAGTTTGAGGGATCTTCGAGGTCGAACAAGGAAAGCAAATTCTCAAAACTCGGAGGAGCAGATGGAGGTGAAACAAGATGGTGTGATAAATGCAAGAAGAAGCATGGTGGGAAGTGCAACGAAGAAGTGACTTGTTACAAGTGTGGGAGGACGGGTCACTATTCCAAAGACTGCACACATAATGACAAAGTATGCTACGGATGTGGAGGCAAGGGGCACATGTCCAGAGACTGCCCAAGGAAAAATAAAGCAGCAAGACCAGAAACGCCACCAAGGCCAAGGGCATTTCACATGATCCTCGACGAAGCAGAGAACCATGCGAGGAATCAAGAATGAGGACTTCTTACCCGAAGATCGGATTATGCAGTAGCCATAGTTTCGTATGATGTAGCCTAGTAGAGGCATAGTCTAGGGTGAACTTGAACACCTATGTAATCATTTAAAGAATTAATATAAAACCTTCGTTTTGTTATCTGATGTGTTGAATGATTGTATGATTTGCTGCATGGTGACTTGGGAAACTGCGAGACAATACTTGGGACGAGTATGAGTAGGTGTGAATGGTAGTAGAGGCCTATACTACCAGAAGCACAGGACTCACACTTGGATCAGGGAAAGTCACAAGGTTACCAAGAAGCTAGTAATTGATTTTTTTTTATTCAAGTGTGTTGTTACCATCGTTTCGGTAATGACTAAGAAGATTGTTGATATTCCGACCCTAGTGGTCATATCGAATCGATTCCGACTACGATGAGTATGTTGTGTGGCTCAGAGGACCAAGTTTGATGTAGCGTCCGACTTAAACCAAACGGTTGAAATCAAAGCGATCAATAGAAGTATCGCACTCGTTGTTAAAGAAGTTGGTGGCTAGAAATGCCTAATGTTAAAGTGTGATTATATCACATTAGAACATGAAGGAAGGCATAGTCTGTTTTAGAATTTAACTCTAAGAGACCTAAGTCTAAGTGTTGCAACATACGATGATAGGTCATTAGAATATGACACATCGATCTATAGTAGTAATAAAAGAACTTATCTCAAGTCCGTATCCAGCGAGGATCGAGATTGTGACTTGAAGGTCATAATTTGGAGTCTAACCTGAGGTAGAGAGCAGGTGCACGATCGAGTACTCTTACAGTCAATGAGTTTAAGAGATAGAATTGAAGGAATGTAGAAGTTATAATTATTACCTAGGATGAAGAGATGACGTATGGAGTCATTATATGACCCTGTTTCGTTGATGATTCCGGGACGTAATCATCCAAAGGGGGAGATAATTGTAACGTCTGCAGATCCGGGCTAGTCAATTTAGAGGCAATAGGGGTCGAAAACGACTTTTCGACAAAAAGATTATTTAGAATAAATAATCTTAACCAAGTTGTAGAATATGTCACAGGGTTTCCGTACATATAAAGAACGCCGGAATCCGAGTTATAACGAAGAAGTTATGACCCGTCGAAGTTTCGCGTCGGAACCGGCACGGCGCCGGGAAGCGTAAATAGTAAATTTATGATAGAGCGAGATTTAGATTTAGCGCTCTAAACGAAAGTCGTAGAATATGTTAAACTAAGAACTTCGATAAAAAGAACGCCCAAATCTGACTTCGTATGAAGAAGTTACGATTTTTCGAAGTTTCGGATTAGCAGTGTACAGTCCGAAATTCGAATATTAGATCGAGCGATTTTTAGCCGACACAACCTAAATGAGAATTGAAGATCTCATTATTAGTAGCGTAACAATAAAAAGACAGAAGAAAATGGACATCGGATGAAGAAGTTATGAGATTTTAACGGACCAATCCTGTCCTGACCTGTTAAAAATATAACTTTAAAAATAAAGTCAAAATTAGCGGACGGAGTCTAAATGAAAGTTGTAGAGTACGTCTCCACCTACGCGTGGATATAAATAACGTCAAAAACGGAGTTCGTATGAACGAGTTACAAATTATAATAGCATATTTACGTATTAAAATAAAGTATAAATCATATATACGTACACATATATATATACATATGTATATATCATTAGAAAGGTATCGACGATGCGGTCATTATAAGACTAATGTTGAGTTCTTTCGACATTAGTTTAGTGCAAATATCATTAAATCTATTTAAAATAGTATTACAAAGGGGTGTTTAGTTGTTTATATAACTATAAGGTCATTAAGTAATTATGAAGGGTAGTTTTTGTAAATTCAATTACTATAAATAAGAGGCTTGGGCTCTCATATTTCTTGCACCATTCTCTTGATTCAAGAGTCTTTCTCTCCTTATCCCCCGAGCATTTCGGTCCCTCGTGATTCGACTTCTCTTTCTGTAGTTTTAGTATAGTAAGGTGAGCGCTGAAGCGCTGCACGAATCTTTCTTAGAAAGATTCAGCGACGAAGTTCTGCCCCTACAGAGCCCGACTCCTAGCTAAAATCCCCTTGTAAGTAAGTTATGCTTACCCTATTTTAAATATAGTTTATATTTAAAATTAGTATTGTTATTATAAATTTATAATAAATATTTGAGCTATTATTATGACTTATATAAGTGTCGTTATAATATCTTTTTAACTACTCGTGGTACGGGGAATCTGGTTTAAAGGGCCGCATAGGGTTGTTGGATTTCAGAAGTGCTATATGCCAAAATGGTCCTGCCCTCCGGTATTTTATGTCTGGCCCCTGTCTGTACATAGTGGTTGGAAAGTATTGTTTAAACGCTTATATAATAATAATAATAAGACTAATAATTAGTCACGGTAAATATTAGACTAAAATCTAGTGGTAATAATACTAGGTTTCGTCGAAGGAAATTATTTTAAAGTAAACGAAGTGCTGTCCGAGTACCGAGTCACCACCTTCTCAAGTGAGTGCATAGTTACTTTCATCTTACACATAGATATGAAGTATTTTATATAAACTACGTGCTATGTGTGCACATTATCTGAATACTTGCTGTCTATGCTGGTTGAACGTTTTATACATGTTTTAAAGGACTTAAACTGTATACGTATTTTATATATACGAAAATGTTGGGTATGAGATGGGTAGATGAATGATGAGAGATAGAAGATGACGTGAGTATACATTGGCAGCTACAAACTTAGTGCCTATGGGACAAACACCGGTAGCTATGGACTTAGTACCTTTTAGACGTTGGTAGCTATGGATTTAGTACCTGTAGGAATTGGTAGCTATGAACTTAGTACCTGTTGAACATTGGTAGCTATGGACTTAGTACCTATTAGATAAAGACCGGTAGCTATGGATTTAGTACCCGATGAATAGACTATAGCAGCTATGGAATTAGTGCTTTATGAACGAACATTGGCAGCTATGGATTTAGTGCCAGTCCCATAACCCTGGAAGTAAGGGACTTCGGAATAAACTAATGCAGGATAGATGACTCTTAGGTTAAATCCTTAAAGAGTAAAGAAGATAATGGGGATGGGTAATTGGGTTGATTGTTTGATTGAACATAATAATTATATTATTGTGGGTTGAAAACCCTATGTACTCACCAAGTAACCCAACCTGACCCACTCAGTTTATGTATATCACAGGTGACGAAGTGAAGTGACATTACACTGAGAGATTTAAAAGAGATGTAGATCACTAGTGTAAATCATTGTAAGTCTGTTTATGCTTATGTTTCGGTATTAACGATGACATCCCAAATATTTTAAAATGAAATAAATACGTTTCTTCGAAAATGTTTTAATAACGTATTATTTACCATGTTTTTCTGGGAACAAATTCCGCAACCTTTTTATAAAATGAAGTACTCTGATTTTTATAAAGCATAAACAAAATCGGTCTTTTCTGGCCGTGATTTTAGGGATGTCACAGTTGGTATCAGAGCATTAGTTTAAGCGAACTAGGAATATGGATTTATTTCTAGACTTAAACTTAGAATGCTAAGCGATGATTGTGAGGTGTGAGCACTAGCTTATTTTAGGAATTGTGCCTAAAATGCTTTTATGTGCTAAATGCTTTGTGCATGATATGTTGTTAATTGTTCGGATCTATGGTCTGTTGCCGACCGGATCTGGAAACCTTATGTGTTTAGGATTCTAAACGTACGACTACGGTATTAGAACTAGCATGTAAATGTTTCGGAGTGATAAGGATGATTTAAACGTCAAGTAAAGGTCTAAATTCACCTTATTCGGTGTATAGATCGAGATGGTAAGGACCCGTAGCGGAAACGTAAATGCAAATGGGAACAGGAACCAACCCCCAGTGGTTCAGCAAATACCTGTTGTAGAAGAAGTTGCGCCTGAGCCAGTCACCATGGCTGGAGTTCAAGCCATGATTCGGGCTATGTTGGCTAAACAAAGGGAAGAAATGAGACGGATGTTGAATAGGGACGAACCTACTACGCCCATTGAGCAACCCGAACTGATTCCCGAGCAATCTGAGGAAGGGAACTACAGCCGCCAAGTGAGTCAAGTTGGGACTCAAGGTGAGCAAAGGGATGGCCCAGAAGGGAGAAACAACAAGGATGGGCGGATGTACAAGAACTTCTTGGGTGAGAAACCACCAAGCCTCTCAGGAAGCCCAAAGCCGGTTGAGGTTATGGATTGGATCTCTGAGATGGAGATGGTGTTTGAGAGCTGAAGCTGTAATGAGAAACAGAAGACTGTCTTTGCAGTAAGACAGCTGAAAACTGGAGTCTTGAGCTGGTGGAAGCTATTGGCAGATACGATGCCACGAGGAGAAGCCTTAAGGATGTCGTGGGAAGAGTTTTTGGAACAGTTGAAAATGCAGTACTGCTCGGAGGTAGATCTGATAGACCTAAACAACGAGTTTCAGAACCTGAAGAAAGGGAAGACGAGTGTTGATGAGTATGCCACCGCATTTACCGAGAGGATGAAGCTATTTCCCTACTTGGTGCCTACTGAACTCTCCAAGATTGATAGGTTTGCTAACGGACTGCCCACTGACTTTGGTCCAATGGTCAAAATGGCAACTACCTTAAAAGCAGCTATTAGGGCAGCTAAGAACGTAGAGGCCCAGATAAGAGAAAAGGGTCTAGAAAAAGATAAGGTAGGAGAGAAGCGAAAGTTTGAGGGATCTTCGAGGTCGAACAAGGAAAGCAAATTCTCAAAACTCGGAGGAGCAGATGGAGGTGAAACAAGATGGTGTGATAAATGCAAGAAGAAGCATGGTGGGAAGTGCAACGAAGAAGTGACTTGTTACAAGTGTGGGAGGACGGGTCACTATTCCAAAGACTGCACACATAATGACAAAGTATGCTACGGATGTGGAGGCAAGGGGCACATGTCCAGAGACTGCCCAAGGAAAAATAAAGCAGCAAGACCAGAAACGCCACCAAGGCCAAGGGCATTTCACATGATCCTCGACGAAGCAGAGAACCATGCGAGGAATCAAGAATGAGGACTTCTTACCCGAAGATCGGATTATGCAGTAGCCATAGTTTCGTATGATGTAGCCTAGTAAAGGCATAGTCTAGGGTGAACTTGAACACCTATGTAATCATTTCAAGAATTAATATAAAACCTTCGTTTTGTTATCTGATGTGTTGAATGATTGTATGATTTGCTGCATGGTGACTTGGGAAACTGCGAGACAATACTTGGGACGAGTATGAGTAGGTGTGAATGGTAGTAGAGGCCTATACTACCAGAAGCACAGGACTCACACTTGGATCAGGGAAAGTCACAAGGTTACCAAGAAGCTAGTAATTGATTTTGTTTTATTCAAGTGTGTTGTTACCATCGTTTCGGTAATGACTAAGAAGATTGTTGATATTCCGACCCTAGTGGTCATATCGAATCGATTCCGACTACGATGAGTATGTTGTGTGGCTCAGAGGACCAAGTTTGATGTAGCGTCCGACTTAAACCAAACGGTTGAAATCAAAGCGATCAATAGAAGTATCGCACTCGTTGTTAAAGAAGTTGGTGGCTAGAAATGCCTAATGTTAAAGTGTGATTATATCACATTAGAACATGAAGGAAGGCATAGTCTGTTTTAGAATTTAACTCTAAGAGACCTAAGTCTAAGTGTTGCAACATACGATGATAGGTCATTAGAATATGACACATCGATCTATAGTAGTAATAAAAGAACTTATCTCAAGTCCGTATCCAGCGAGGATCGAGATTGTGACTTGAAGGTCATAATTTGGAGTCTAACCTGAGGTAGAGAGCAGGTGCACGATCGAGTACTCTTACAGTCAATGAGTTTAAGAGATAGAATTGAAGGAATGTAGAAGTTATAATTATTACCTAGGATGAAGAGATGACGTATGGAGTCATTATATGACCCTGTTTCGTTGATGATTCCGGGACGTAATCATCCAAAGGGGGAGATAATTGTAACGTCTGCAGATCCGGGCTAGTCAATTTAGAGGCAATAGGGGTCGAAAACGACTTTTCGACAAAAAGATTATTTAGAATAAATAATCTTAACCAAGTTGTAGAATATGTCACAGGGTTTCCGTACATATAAAGAACGCCGGAATCCGAGTTATAACGAAGAAGTTATGACCCGTCGAAGTTTCGCGTCGGAACCGGCACGGCGCCGGGAAGCGTAAATAGTAAATTTATGATAGAGCGAGATTTAGATTTAGCGCTCTAAACGAAAGTCGTAGAATATGTTAAACTAAGAACTTCGATAAAAAGAACGCCCAAATCTGACTTCGTATGAAGAAGTTACGATTTTTCGAAGTTTCGGATTAGCAGTGTACAGTCCGAAATTCGAATATTAGATCGAGCGATTTTTAGCCGACACAACCTAAATGAGAATTGAAGATCTCATTATTAGTAGCGTAACAATAAAAAGACAGAAGAAAATGGACATCGGATGAAGAAGTTATGAGATTTTAACGGACCAATCCTGTCCTGACCTGTTAAAAATATAACTTTAAAAATAAAGTCAAAATTAGCGGACGGAGTCTAAATGAAAGTTGTAGAGTACGTCTCCACCTACGCGTGGATATAAATAACGTCAAAAACGGAGTTCGTATGAACGAGTTACAAATTATAATAGCATATTTACGTATTAAAATAAAGTATAAATCATATATACGTACACATATATATATACATATGTATATATCATTAGAAAGGTATCGACGATGCGGTCATTATAAGACTAATGTTGAGTTCTTTCGACATTAGTTTAGTGCAAATATCATTAAATCTATTTAAAATAGTATTACAAAGGGGTGTTTAGTTGTTTATATAACTATAAGGTCATTAAGTAATTATGAAGGGTAGTTTTTGTAAATTCAATTACTATAAATAAGAGGCTTGGGCTCTCATATTTCTTGCACCATTCTCTTGATTCAAGAGTCTTTCTCTCCTTATCCCCCGAGCATTTCGGTCCCTCGTGATTCGACTTCTCTTTCTGTAGTTTTAGTATAGTAAGGTGAGCGCTGAAGCGCTGCACGAATCTTTCTTAGAAAGATTCAGCGACGAAGTTCTGCCCCTACAGAGCCCGACTCCTAGCTAAAATCCCCTTGTAAGTAAGTTATGCTTACCCTATTTTAAATATAGTTTATATTTAAAATTAGTATTGTTATTATAAATTTATAATAAATATTTGAGCTATTATTATGACTTATATAAGTGTCGTTATAATATCTTTTTAACTACTCGTGGTACGGGGAATCTGGTTTAAAGGGCCGCATAGGGTTGTTGGATTTCAGAAGTGCTATATGCCAAAATGGTCCTGCCCTCCGGTATTTTATGTCTGGCCCCTGTCTGTACATAGTGGTTGGAAAGTATTGTTTAAACGCTTATATAATAATAATAATAAGACTAATAATTAGTCACGGTAAATATTAGACTAAAATCTAGTGGTAATAATACTAGGTTTCGTCGAAGGAAATTATTTTAAAGTAAACGAAGTGCTGTCCGAGTACCGAGTCACCACCTTCTCAAGTGAGTGCATAGTTACTTTCATCTTACACATAGATATGAAGTATTTTATATAAACTACGTGCTATGTGTGCACATTATCTGAATACTTGCTGTCTATGCTGGTTGAACGTTTTATACATGTTTTAAAGGACTTAAACTGTATACGTATTTTATATATACGAAAATGTTGGGTATGAGATGGGTAGATGAATGATGAGAGATAGAAGATGACGTGAGTATACATTGGCAGCTACAAACTTAGTGCCTATGGGACAAACACCGGTAGCTATGGACTTAGTACCTTTTAGACGTTGGTAGCTATGGATTTAGTACCTGTAGGAATTGGTAGCTGTGGACTTAGTACCTGTTGAACATTGGTAGCTATGGACTTAGTACCTATTAGATAAAGACTGGTAGCTATGGATTTAGTACCCGATGAATAGACTATAGCAGCTATGGAATTAGTGCTTTATGAACGAACATTGGCAGCTATGGATTTAGTGCCAGTCCCATAACCCTGGAAGTAAGGGACTTCGGAATAAACTAATGCAGGATAGATGACTCTTAGGTTAAATCCTTAAAGAGTAAAGAAGATAATGGGGATGGGTAATTGGGTTGATTGTTTGATTGAACATAATAATTATATTATTGTGGGTTGAAAACCCTATGTACTCACCAGGTTTCCCAACCTGACCCACTCAGTTTATGTATATCACAGGTGACGAAGTGAAGTGACATTACACTGAGAGATTTAAAAGAGATGTAGATCACTAGTGTAAATCATTGTAAGTCTGTTTATGCTTATGTTTCGGTATTAACAATGACATCCCAAATATTTTAAAATGAAATAAATACGTTTCTTCGAAAATGTTTTAATAACGTATTTACCATGTTTTTCTGAGAACAAATTCTGCAACCTTTTTATAAAATGAAGTACTCTGATTTTTATAAAGCATAAACAAAATCGGTCTTTTCTGGCCGTGATTTTGGGGATGTCACAATCTATAACACAAATACCACTGAAATGAGACAGATCTAGGTCCATGGAGCACATTACACTCATAAAGTCTCCACCTTTGGGACTTTTAACCCTAAAATGGCCCATGCAACATCAAACCGAAATGAAGAGGAAAGTTTTGAACTTTATACCTCTAAATGCAGCTCCTTCCTCTGTAGATTTTAGATCCAAACTTGAACTTCAAGCTCTAGCCTCCACAAGCTCCTCTCTTTCTTCTTCACTAACACACCAAGGCACTTTTAGCTCCAAAACACTCACTCTCAAGCTAAGGACGATGGGAGGCTCTCTTAGTGTTTCACTCACAGATATGGAGGCTGAGAAATGAGCCTTAGCATCCATTATATAGTGCACCAGTCAAATATTAGGGTTTGCGTTTGGACCCTTTATGCCCAGCGTAACCCTGGGTACGCCCAGCGTACCCAGGCGAGTCCGCGTCCAAATTAAGCGCATGAGTACGCGCAGCATACTCCCCAGTACGCCCAACATACTCATTTGCTACAAGAACTCTTTCAAGGGACCACTTTGACAACTTGAAAAATGGAAGGATATAATAGCTTTACCTGGATTTCGGGATGTTACATTTCTAGATCCAACAGTTCACGTGTCAAATCTTACCAACATCGGACCAGTCACAAATCAACCACACCCTTCCAGCCACTGACCAAACAAAGAGCCAAAATAAAAGACAAAATTTCAGCATGTCAATGTCATTGTAGTTGTCAGAAAAAGTTTTATCATGTCAAAACTGACCTTTTTCAGAAGCCTCGTAACTTTTCAAAATGGCACTACGCTCCAAAAACTCACAAACACCCAGGACTAGGATTAAAAGTTGACACGAAACCAGTCCCTGCAACCTCTTTTCATGCATCAATCAGAAGCTTATCTATTGTCCCAAGCTCCAAACTAGTTTAGATGCCTAAACTAACCGTGTAATTTTCAGGCCTTGTTGATGAGTTAAGAAACTCTTTGATCGTTTAGATCTTTAAACAAGTTAATCACAAAGGCATAAATAGAAAAATCAAACACAAGAGTGAATCAAAATATGTCGAATGATTCAATAGATTCAAGCCTCAGCGGAGCTCGACAAAGAACTTCCGTTGTAGAGGCTACTAGGGTTACAAACGATAAAACAGTAAAAAATCTATGAATGATCGACTTCCAATCTTACGTACAAAGATGCATGCAAGCATCTATAAATACTAAACCCTAGAAATAACTCACGGATGGACTAGCCCAATCCGGATACAAAAATGGACTAAGGAACGAGCCGAAGACGCAACACTTAACGGACCCTACAATCTCCCCCTTTGTGTCAATTGGAGCGAGATATCACTTCGGCTTGCTGGGTCCAGCTGCAGGAACTTTCTTTGTGGTTTCAAACAGACGTGGAATAAGGGCAAGGATGGTCTATCTGAAGCGAATGTACCACTGGATCATATCGTCAAAATACTTCGTGTCATTTGCAGAGTTCTGCTTGCATCGATGAATGATCCCCAGAACATGTTCCAAGCATGCAGTGGTGTATAGATGCTTATCTGCCAAGGCGAACAGGCATTTTTGGCCTTCGTTCCTTGTGAACATGACAGAGTTCCGCTTCGGGTCGATTCTTCCCATCTGCATCAATTTCAAATCACTTGCAGAACCAACAGGAGAGATGGTAGGCTTTTTCTTGAAGATACTTGCGATCTCCTGATCCATCTTAGCGACCTCCATGATGTAGCAAACAAGAATCCTTTTGAAGTGATCGATGATTGGGCCATACTTAGCTTCGTTGGTGAGGAGGATGTTGTGTAGAATAATCCAATCATGTGGATTCAGGTTGGGAAGATCAGCAAGCGAAATAGCATGTTTTGTTTTAGCAGACCCCCTCAGCACTTTGAACCGAACGTTCGTGAAGTTCCCATCCTTAAAAGGTTTGAGGACCCGAACATTAATGATTTTCTAAGCACTCCATATCTGATACTGAGGCTGAGCAGACCTCGGATAGAATTCAACGAGTTCCCTATCAACTTTTGGGTGAGGATGAGGGACATCAATAACATGGGAGAAAGCGTGAAATATGAAAGCCTTTCGGGTCAGTGGCATATCAAACTGAGAGTTGACAGAATTGATCTGGTCCAAGGAAATCACCGGTTCGAGCCAGAGGATGATGGGAGTGTCAATTGCTTCTTTGACAAGTTTCTCAAGAGTCCACGGAGGAAATAGAGTTTTTCTACTCTCAAGAAGATCATGAGCCTCCTTCATTTTTCTTTCGTTCTCCTCAGCTTCTCTGACAACCCGAGCGCTCATGTCTACATCTTTTTCCCGGCCTTGTTTCTTCAAGAGATCAGCAATGGTCTCTTTATCATCATCATCACTGTCTTCAATAATCTTCTTTCCTTTATCTTTAGCACCCGAACCTGAAGGTTGACCTGTTGGAGGAGGTTCGGTTGCTTTAGTAAAAGTAGAAGTAGGAGGCGGTTGAGACACATCTTCTCCCCCTTGTTTCAGATGGGCCACGAACTCAGGAAGCCCTTTAATTTTGCTTATTAGATCAAGCGCGGGAGCAAGCTTCTTAACTAGAGTGCGCCTTACAGAGTAGTTCAGGATGGGATCATGTGCTTCGATGATGTTGGAGAGGGCGGCGTGGACATCCGAAACACACGTAGAGATAACCACCCGCTCAGATCGGAGAGACGTAACCTCCTTTTCTGATTGGAAGAGTTGAAGACTCTTGACCTGTAGAGCAGTGGTCTTGCGAGCAAGAGCATCCATCACTGAGTTCTCTGAAGCGAGATCTTCTTGCAGCTTTGTTAACCGCTCCTCAATAGTCGCCTGGAATGATTTATTGTCATCGTCGAGAGACTGACAAAGACTGGAAAAGGACTGTAGTTCGGATGTGAACAAAGTGGCCAGCTTCTCGACAACGGAGTCGAGCTTCGTCGCATTGGATGCAACAACCCCCTGTAAAGACTGCAAAAGATTGTTAGCATCAAGAATTAGTTTTTCGACTTTTTCGGTCGCAACAGCACACGCCTTGGTAGATGCATCAATAGCAGCAGTGGCAGAGTTGATGAAGGCTTCATTAGCCTTGGTGAACGTATCAACTAGCCCCTGAATGGCATCCTCTGAGATAGTGGACCGAGATGAAGAGGAGGAAGCGATGAGACTGTCAATTTTCTCATGAAGTTCCTTGAGATGCTTCTTGGTGACTGGAGCATCATCGTCATCATCACTTTAAACTTGATACGGACTATAGTAGACCGAGTCAAACGTCATGTCTTCTCCACCAAGAAAAGGTTCATCATCTGCTGAGTGGTTGGGAGATGAAGGCGAGGGTGGAGGTTCAGTTGTGGTAGTAGGTTCGGGTGTGGAAATATGTTCAGTAGTTGGTGTGTGTTTGGGTGCTGAAGTATGAACCCCCGTATCAGATACGTTGGTTCGAACTCTAGTGGTGGTTGTTGTCGTAGCTTCAATGAAAACAGGAGGTGGTACAGAGATAGAGGTGGGTGGTACTGGAGTAGTGGAGGTTATGGGGGGAATGGAAATAGAGATGGAGATTGGGGGAGGAGAGACAGGTTTAGATGAAACATGTACCTTAGGGGAAGGCAAACGTGGAGGAGTGTCACCTCGAATCGACTACTCAGAGTCTGAGCTCTCATCCTCTGATTCACTGGAAGAGGAGGCAAGAATGAGTTTGCGCCTAGGCTGAGTTTTCCACTTCTTAGGGGGAGGTGATTAAACGGCCTTCGAAGGTTTGCGCTTCTTTGGAGAAGGACCTTTCGCTCCTTTGACAATTTTCTTGTCTTTCCTCTTGTCTAGTTTCTTTCCTATGGGAGCGGGCCTGTCAGCATCGTGGATTGATTGAATCATTTCTGGAGTGAGCTCTCTGGGGCCCGAACGAAGAAACTCCTTGTAAGTCTTGATGATGCGACTGTCCCTTGGAACACACGCATACATTGACTCAGGGATTGAGCCAACGAATTGGAATTTTGAGGAATCAGACACTATGATCTTCGTTGTGTGGAAAATACTGATCGAGGAGAGTGGAAAATCAGCAACGACAGGGACATGATGCTTTTCCATTGCCCACTTCGTGACCAGAGTCCAGAATCTGGCATAAGAGATCTCAGAATGGCGAGAAGTAGACGCAAGGCTTTGAATCAGCTGCTGCCATAAAACCGATCCATAGTCAAGATTGACACCGTAGTACAACCCATAGAGAATTGTCATAAACAGTCTGCTAGCCCCATCAGAACCTGCACTTCGTTCTGATAATCCTTTGAACAACACAGTGAAGAAGCCTTTCCACTGAGGAGGAAGACATGATTTCTTGAACTTGGTAACAGTGGTTAGAATTTCGGTATATCCCATGTTGTAAAACATGGAGAACAGCTGCCCCACAGGAATAGATTCAGGGTTAACCCTTGACTCATCAGGCTCGAACCCTAGAAGCAAACAGAATCGTTGTTAGGAGATGGAGGATTTGGTATCAAGAATGTCGAAAAAGATGCGATCAACAGACTTGTCATAATGGGCAGTCGAGAAGATCTGCGACAAGCACTCCATTGGAACGATCTCAGACCTGGTTAACACTTGAACCAGTGGAGAGTGCTTAAGACACTCCACAATTGGGAACATGAAAGCATCGTAGACATGTGGGGTGAGATCAATTATCAGACTTTGTTGAGGTCGAATAGGCAGAATGTGTGAAGTAGCGTGAACTGAAGAAGAGTCCGCCATTGAATAGTGGTTTTGGAGAAGATGATGAACAGTGGAAGAAAAGAATCGTTTCTTGCTCTCTGAATAGTTGGTGCAGTAAATAGGTAAATGACTTTAGAGTTTACCCTTTATACCGTGGGTAGAAGAGAGATAAGAATCTGCTCCCAAATTTTCTTGAAAATCGAATCGTTTCCTGAGGTGATTGACGCGTGACAGTTTGGCAACCCCTATGATTACGCATGAGAGAGAAAAACTCTTACGTATTGCACGCGTTCCCATCAAATACCCTTTTGAATTCCTGAACTGTTAAGCTTCCGGCTGAGTCAGCAGATTATCCTTAGTTGTCGTCACTAAATAAAAGCGAACACGTGTAGCATTAACCACCACATCCCGTTTAGAATATAGCATTAAATCTCGGAGCCATAAAAATAGCTTATATTAAACGAAACCAGATTTTTGGAAAATCAAAAATATTTTCGTGCATAGATTGTCAAAGGTAAGGAAATAAAGCAACTAATATGTGGGAATTTGTGATGTCAATAAAGACACGAAACAGTGGATCCCAGGCACGAATCTCTTGCTTCAAAGTCAAGAAAGACCTTAAAGTGTTTGTGTGGTTTCCCGTTGAATTACGATCAATCACTTGTTAAGAAGTGTTGAAAGGCATCTTTTAATAGGGCTTATTTGGGAGGCTTTCGGTTCAGTTCAGAATTCTTGATCTTGACATAAGAAAGAAATCTACTGAAGAACTTGTGAGACCAATGTGGTCTGTTGAACAAGTAGGCTTGGATAATATTTAAGTGACATGTTGAAAATACCTGGGGTGAAATCTCAAAAAAAAAATGGATTCTTAGGGAAGAAATGTTATGGTATGTAACAATTTCATAAGAATCACACAAAAAGAAACATTAGAGGTTTCATGGTACAACCACTTGGGTGAATTCGTTAATTCATAAGTGAAAGCTAGAGCAAATTTAATTGTTCACCGTCAATGCATAGTAGGTATTGAATTGTGGGTTTCACTTAGCACGTAGTGACACGAGGCTAAGATCACAAACACAGAGATTGTGTAACCATAAACCTCAGTGGTAATTTCTGAGAGTCTCAAGGGTTACATGTATGAAGCGAATATGATGGAGAAAAATGTTTGAGATGGTGTAAGGAAACCAAAGTACCTCTGCTATAAAATTGGTGACTAAGCAGAAAACTCTTAACTCATATGAGAAAGGAGTAAGGTAGCTCATGATTAGAATAAATGTAGCAGCCTAATTGGGAAGACAAGGTTTGTATATACCAAGTCAATAAGGCTTTATTCAAAATCAATCGAGGCTTTGGACAACATGCAGCAGCATTCTTCTAGGGACACTTAGCTAGTAAAAAGTGTGAGAATGATACCTGCCCCATCGATAATTTGTAGACTATTAATATAAACAAAAGAAAAGAAAAAGAAAATATTTTTGGAATTTTTGAGAATTTTGTAAAGAGAAAAACAAAACAAACCAAAATAAAAAATTTGGAACCGAACCCGAAATAGACCGAACGCTCGGTTCATTTCGGTTAAAAAAAATATTTTTGGATTTTTGAAAAAAACAATTGTACAAGAGTATACAACAAAAGATATCACCTTTTTGAGATAAGCGAAAATAAGTGCAATGGGACCGAACCCGAAATAGACCGAGCGTTCGGTTCATTTCGGTTCCCATGTGAACCGAACCCGAAATAGACCGAGCGTTTGGTTCATTTCGCTTCCAACATTTAGTTTTGAGAATATATTTTTGGTACTGACTCCGATTCCATCATACCTAGGCCTTGCAGAATTTTATTAAAACTTGCTTCAAGAAGCGCTTTGGTGAAGATGTCAGCCAGTTGATCAGTGGTTCGAACAAAGTGAATCTCTACGTTTCCGTCTTCCACATGATCCTTAATAAAGTGATACCGCAATGCAATATGTTTGGTTTTGGATTGTTGCACAGGGTTATGACAGATCCTTATTGCACTTTCAGAGTCGCAATATAGAGGGATCTTGTTCATATTGAGTCCATAGTCCCGGAGTTGACTTTGGATCCAAATCACTTGAGATGTGCAGGAGGCAGCTGCAATGTACTCTGCTTCGGATGTAGACAGAGAAACACACGTTTGTTTCTTAGATTGCCAGCTCCCCAACTTCCCGTCGAGGAATTGACAACCTCCTGTAGTGCTTTTCCTGTCTAAACCGCATCCTCCAAGGTCTGCATCTGAGTAGGCTTGAACAAAGAAACCTGAGTTTGAAGGATACCAGAGACTGAGAGAGGTGGTTCGCTTCAAATACCGGAGTATATTCTTCACTGCCAGCATATGTGGTTCATGAGGATTTTCTTGAAACCTAGCACAATAGCACACAGAAAACATTATATCAGGCCTGCTAGTTGTGAGGTACATCAGGGAACTAATCATTTGGCGATATAGCGTTATGTCAAATGCCGGTTTTTCCAATGATGGTGTGAGCTTGGTCCCGAACACCATATGGACTTTGAATTTTGAAACTCCCATCATGCCGAACTTGGCAAGAAGAGTCTTGGTATATGCTTCTTGGTTGATAAAGATGCCTTCGGGTCCCTGTCTAATATTTAAACCAAGGAAAAAGTTAATCGGACCCATTGAGCTCATTTCAAATTTTGTCTCCATCAACTTTTTGAATTCAGCTGTTAAGCTAGGATTCGTTGAGCCAAAGATGATATCATCGACATAGATCTGAACTATCAAAAGGTGGTTACCTTCCTTTTTACGAAAGAAGGTTGGGTCAACCGAACCTTGTTTGAATTTAGACATCTTTAAAAACTTAGTTAGTGTTTCATACCATGCCCTAGGTGCTTGTTTCAGACCGTAAACTGCCTTATCTAAGATGTAGCAGTGATTTGGATATTTTTCATTCACGAAACCAGGAGGTTGATCTACATACACCGTTTCTTCAAGTTCCCCATTCAAAAAAGCACGCTTCACATCAATTTGGTAGACCCTGAAATTCTTGTGTGCACCATAGGCAAGAAATATTCGAACAGATTCCAACCTTGCTACTGGAGCAAATGTCTCATCATAATCGATTCCTTCTTCCTAGCAGTAACCTTTCACCACTAGCCGAACTTTATTCCGGATTACATTCCCCTCCTTGTCCATTTTGTTCCTGAAAACCCATTTGAGACCGAAAACTAAAGCATCTTTTGGTGTTGGAATGAGTCTCCAGACTTTATTTCTTTCAAAATCATTGAGTTCATCTTTCATTGCCTGAACCCAATCAGAATGATCAAGGGCAATATTGACGGTCTTCGGCACAATTTTAGACACGAAAGAATTAAACATGCAGAACTCTACTTTGGAGAACAAAGCAGCCTGTTTTGCCTTCAATTGTGAACGAGTTAGAACCTTCTCTGATGCGTCACCCACTACTTGAGATAAAGGATGATCCCTGGTCCATTTGGTGAGAGGAGGATAATTTGGATCGTAGGAAGGATTCAATTCAGCATTTGCCATTTCTTCCAACTCTGATTGAATGTCATCGTCATAGAGCATTATCGGAATTCTCCCCCTCAACAGATGATGAGCCAAGAAATCTTTCTTCAACATGGCTTTCGGGTGCATAGGGGATTTCGGGTGCGACAGGACTTTCAGGTGCAGAGGGGCTTTCAGGTGCAACAGGACTTTTGGGTGCAGAGGGGCTTTCGGGTGCGTCAATAATTGGATTCTCCCCCTGAATATGTGAGTCATGTTCATTTGAAGAGGATAGATTCTCCCCCTCAACCGAAGTACCACTCTGGGGAGGTTCTTTTCGAACTGGTTCTTCCGCTCCCATTCGTTTGGCTGCATCTTCGACGATCTTCTTAAGGTGATCAATCTTGTTGTCTGCTGTTGTGGCTTCAAAGTGAGATGCTTTCTCAGGTTCATCAAATACATCCATGAACTGGTCAAAGAGATTGGCGATAGAGGCTATAACTTGACCGTTTTGAGAGAAAATCTCTCCTATTGCTTCTTTAGAAGACTTCAACTTCTTGACGTAATTGTCATCGAACGTCACATAATAGGTTTCTTCAATTCTTGTGGAACTTTTATTTAAAACCCTATATGCCTTTGAAGTAAGAGAATATCCCAGAAAGATTCATTGATCAGCTTTGACGAAAAACATGTTGCGATGTTCTTTGGAGTTGAAGATGAAGCACCTGGAACTGAACACATGGAAGAATTTGACATTCGGCTTCCTGTTGTTGATTATCTCATAAGGAGTGAGAAAGAAATGCTTGTTGAGATAAGACCTATTCTGAGTAGAACATGCTGCAACAATAGCGTCAACCCAGAAATATAAGGGAAGAGAGGCAAAACTTATCATGGTTCGGGCCGCCTCACACAAGGATCGATTTCGCCTTTCGACAATTCCATTCTGTTGAGGTGTATAAGGGGTTGAGAAGTTGCGACTGGTCCCGTTTTCTGCTAAGAAGTCTTTGAATTCTTTGTTCTTGAATTCCAGTCCATTGTCGCTCCTAATGTTTCGAACGACTTTCCTCAGTTGCACTTCGACCTGCTTGATAAAGATTTTCAGTTTGGGAGTCGCCTTAGATTTGTGCTTTAAAAAGAATACCGAAGTAAAATATGAGAAGTCATCAACAATAACAAGGATATACTTGTTACCGCCAATGCTCTCGATTGATGATGGACCACATAAGTCGATGTGAAGCAACTCAAGTGGTTCAACAACTTTAGTGTTTATGATTGTTGGGTGACTTTGGCGACTTTGTTTCCCCATTTCGCATGCAGCACACAAGTGTTCACGATCGAATTTGAGCAATGGAAGACCCCGAACATGACCCCCGGTGACAAGCTTGTTGATGTCTTTGAAGTTGAGATGTGAAAGCCTTTGGTGCCACAACCAACTTTTGTCTGAGTGAGCTTTGGATAAAAGACATATTGTTGGATTCCCTTTGATTGGTCTGAGATTCAGAGGAAACATTTCACCTTTTCGATCTGATTTGAGAAAGAATTTGTTGGATTTCTTCTCTATAATTTCTGAACCTTCGTCATCGAACGAGACTTTGAGACCGGTTCCTCCCACCAGTTGAGACACACTGATGAGGTTATGTTGCAACCCCTCTACATACGCCACCTTTCTGATTGTAAAATCTCCATTTGTTATCATCCCATAACCCTTTATCGTTCCATAAGAGTTGTTACCGAACTTGACATTGCCACCATTTTGAAGAGACGAAAACTCCCTTAGTTCTTCCTTCCTTCCTGTTATGTGACGCGAGCAACCACTGTCTATGTACCATTCTTCGTCAAACTGCTCGTCACTTATAACCTGCAAAAATTAAGCAGATTTAAGAACCCAAAGTTTCTTGGGTCCACGTGAGCCTTTTACAGAAACAGGAATAGTAAGAGAAACATCAACGAGATATGTTCGTTTAATTAAGGTTGTTTCATCTTTTCTTTTAATAGTAAACACTTCGATTTTATTAGAATTAGATGCAGGTGTATTAGATTTAGGTTCTGGTGTTTGGACTTTAGCTTGCTTTCGGTCTTCATCAGCTGAGGAAATTTTCCTTTTTCCTTTCAAGTCCTTTGATGATCTTGAATTTGGTGTAGGATCAGAATTAGGCTTAGAAGAAGATTTAGAACGAGAAGAATTAGAGGAAAAGAAATTAGAATGAGAATTTTTCCTGACTTGAGATTCAGAGTGACCCTTTCGGTTGTGGTCATTTGAGGGACCGAACCTAGACGTTCGGTTGCTGATTGATGATGAACCGAAGCTTGATTTTTGGGTGTTGTAGGTTGGTGGTCCGAAATTGGGTCTTTTATTGTAAAGGCTTGATGGGCTGAAATCAGGTCTTTGCCTGTTGTTGTTTGGCGGACCGAAACTAGCTTTTCAGTTGTTGTTGTTGCTTTCGGGACCGACCCTATCCTTTCGGTTCTGTTCTTCCTGTGGCCCGAAAGTCTTCCTCTGGTTCTTTTGAATTGGAGATTCGAAGTTCCTTTGACTCTTGTTTTCTTCTCCTTTTGACTTAGAATTTTTGTCAAAGTGAGTGTAATGAGGATTTTGGGAGCGCCAAAACTACTTTCGCTCAGAGAGATTTTTCTTGTATCTCAAGTTTCTCTGTTGCTTTTGATTTTTCACCTGTTTCGGTTGTCTGTGAATATTTGTCTTTTGTTTCAGCTTCTTAGCAACAGGTTCACTCTTCATGGAAGAGGTTTCACTTGTTGAGGTGACTTCTTCCACTGGAATCTCTTTTGTGCCACTTGAACTTGGAACGTCAAAGTTGGTAGGCTTATTCATAGGTACGGGGACACATATCTACCTTTGGTCTTCCATGATGTTCGCTCCGACAGACCGACTGTTTCGTCTGCGTTGTCTATCGGTGCAGACCAGAAAAACTCATCACAGCCATCTACATTATCTTCGTTCACTATGGCAGTGAGTTCTGTTGTCTGATGTTCGGTTATTCCTATGACCTTATACACCTGATTGGGAGTTGTTCTAACTTTCTGAAACACGACGGCCTTTTCTTTAAGGATTGGGGACTTAGTTTTGGACAAACGAGCAAATTCCACAGAATTTTCAGAAATCAGGTTTTTGTGGTTTTCAAGTTCGCTCCTGACGAACTCAGAACAGTCAACAACATCCTCTACTGAAATTTCACTCATGTCATCGTCCTCATTAAGTTCAGATGCATTTTCAACATCAATTTTATTTTCTGAACTCAATTTGGCACTCAATGAGTCAAATTTTTGTATGGTTTCGGACCTGAGTTTCAACTTATCATTTTCATCCAAAAGATTTTTAAGCATGTCCTTATGGTCTTTGGACTTAATATTTCAATTTTGTCTAGACCATACATATAAGTAGGATTGACATCATCAGAAGATACAACACTTTCACAGTTGTATGCTTTGGCATCGATTTCATCTTCCTTAAACTCAAGGAAAGGAAAAATCAGGCGATATATCTTCTGTCCTATTTCACAGTTTAAATGCAGTTGAGTAATGTTAGCATAAAGCCTTTTGGCAATCAAACAAAAAACATTCCTTTGTTTTAATAATTTTAGATTGTCTCTTTGCAAATAAATGTTTTCATCCCTATACTTAATCAGCTCCAACTCTTTATGCTCTATCCAAATTCTCCGCTCTTCACTCTTGGATGACACCCTGCTTATTTGGTCAGTTAGATTAGAATTCGTGACTTGTGTTTGAGTTAAACAACTATCTAGATTCGAGATTCTTGAATTCAAATTATTTAATTCCTTTTCATAAGATTATTGAGGGATTTTAAATGAAACAAAAATAGATTGTACCTTCTTGATCAGTTCATCGAGCTCACTGATCTGCACACTGAGAGGTTTCGTTGTAAAGCACAAGTCCTCTCGCTCCTTAGCATCTTCATTTCCACCATCAGTGTTGTATCCCGTCATCTGAGATACATCGGTCAGCATCAGACATCTTCCATCAGTTTCACCATTCTTTGCAACATAAGCCTTTCCATGAGAAGGCTTTCTTACTTCATCGTCTTCTGAGTCAGTCGACCACAGCTGCACGCCACCGAACTCATCATCATCTACCGAACCCTGCACAAGAAGAGCATTCATAGAGGGATTAGCAGCAGCTTTCTTTCTCTTAATCTCCTCCAGTCTGTTTAAGAGACTAGCTTCTTCATCCTTCTCTTCATCTTTCTATGCCATCTTTTTCAGCACGCAATCTTTTGCGTAGTGATTTTTCCCACCACAGTAAAAGCAACTGACACCAGATTCAGCTTCACCCTTCGCTTCCTTCTTTGATTCTTCAACCTTCGGCTCCTCTTTCACCTTTTCAGAGTTGTAGCTTCCCTACCAATTACGATTTTTGTTGGTAGGGAACTTTTTTTTAATGAACCTTCTGGGATTTGACACCATCATAGCATAGTCTTCAGTTGTCAAATCGTGATCTCCCAGATTTAGATCCTCTTCGTCTTCTGCTGTACTCTTACCTTTGGACAGAAGCGCCAAGGAACCCAGATTCGAAACCACGCTTTTCTCTTGCAGCACTGTCTTTTCCTGGGATTTCATAATCCCCACTAGTTTCTCCAGCGAGTACGATTTGAACTGCTCGTGTGCTTTAACCGTTGACACAACAGCTCTCCATTCGGATCTTAGGCCATTCAGGAAAGTGACCTTCTGTTCGATGAGCTTCCTTTCAATATCATGTTTTATCATCTTGCTGAGAAGATGATTAAAGCGATCAAATGTCAGGGTAACAACTTCCTCTGGCTTCTGCTTGAACTCTCCAAATTCAGAGAGAAGTAAGGTCTGAATTGAGTGCTCCAGATCTTCATCTGTGGAATACAACTCTCGTAGCCGATCCCAGATTTCCTTTGCTGTACTGCAAGAACTCACCAATCTAAACGTGTCGGATTGAAGAGCGAATCGAATTAGTCTCAATGCCTTAATGTTGCATTGAAACTTCTCCTTTTCGTCCTGGGCAACATCTTTCATGTCTTTCAACAAACCATTGTATTCCTTTTGAGTTTTAATGATTCTAGATGTTCCTGAATGAGCAAATGGGCCAGATATAATAGCTTCCCATATCAGATACCTATTATCTTCAGATCCAATGACGTAGTCTTCAAAGTGGTGCGTCCACACATCGTAATCTTGAGTGTAGAGAATTGGAATCTTGGTTGTAGATCCTATATTGTTCGAGATTTTAATAGGATTAGATTGAGAATCGTCCATGCTTGATCGTTTAACCTGTTATAAGATCAGACTTTGTAATACGTAATATTAGGGCAAGATGAATAATTAATGAGATACGTCAATTATGGAGTGACGGCTCAATAAATATCAATGAATGCGGAATAAACCCTAACCACTTCTTTCACAGAAGAGATGTGTAAGAATTACACAGTCTCCTGCTCTGATACCAATTGATGAGTTAAGAAACTCTTTGATCGTTTAGATCATTAAACAAGTTAATCACAAAGGCATAAACAGAAAAATCAAACACAAGAGTGAATCAAAATATGTCGAATGATTCAATAGATTCAAGCCTCAGCAGAGCTCGACAAAGAACTTCTGTTGTAGAGGCTACTAGGTTTACAAACGATAAAACAGTAAAAAATCTATGAATGATTGACTTCCAATCTTACGTACAAAGATGCATGCAAGCATCTATAAATACTAAACCCTAGAAATAACTCACGGATGGACTGGCCCAATCCGGACACAAAAATGGACTAAGGAATGAGCCCAAGACGCAACACTTAACGGACCCTACACTTGTGCAAGGAGAAACAAGAAGAAGAATGGTTAATCGATAGTGCTTGCCCCCTCCACATGACCGGAAGGTTAGAATACCTTCGAGATTTCAGACCAATTTGCAACGGTGGAAATGTCACTTTTGGGAACAATGCTAATGGGATAATCTGAGGTTACGGTGGTCTCACTACGGGAAACTTCTCTATTCAAAAGGTTGCTTATGTAGAAGGCCTTAAACACAATCTCATCAGTGTTGGTCAACTATGAAAAGCAGGCCATCGTGTTGAATTTAATGAACAATTTTGCTATGTAATGACAAGCGATAGAAGCACTTGTCTGATCAAGTCTAGGTCCGAAAGTACTATGTACCCTTTGGATGTATCTTTGATCAAAGGCATACCGCAGTTATGCTTTCTATCCAAAGATGTATCCGAAGTCAGCTGGCTATGGCACCGCAAGCTCGATCATCTTAACTTCAGATACATTAACAACTTGGTCACCGGAGAAATAGTCAGAGGTCTTCCAATCCTCAAGTTCAGCAATGATACTCTCTATCCTATGTGTGAATGTGGAAAGCAATTCAAGGCAAGTCATCTCACGGTGATTGATTCCTCAATCTCTGAACCATTGGAACTTTTATACATTGATCTTTGCGGTCCATCTATCGTAGCCAATCTTCATCACAAAAAATACATACTGGTTATTGTGGATGACTTCACACGTTTCACATGTGTCTCCTTTCTTCAACTCAAGTTAGAAACACCGCAGGTGTTGATCAACTTCATCAAGGAAATCGAGCTTCAGATCAAGTTACCAGTAAGACGTATTCGAAATGACAATGGAACCGAGTTTACTAATCATCTTCTAAATAGTTTCTTGGTCTCCAAAGGGATTACACACAACTTCTAAGCTCCTTACACACCACAACAGAATGGCGTAGTAGAACGAAGGAACCACACTCTAGTAGAAGCTGCCAAATCTATGCTCAATTTTGTAAATCTTCTTCTCTACTATTGGCCCGAAGCAGTGACCACAACCTATTTTGTTCAAAATCGTAGTATTGTGTGCAAACGTCTCAACAAAACACCATATGAAGGCCTTAACAATTTCAAGCCAAATTTTTGATTCTTTCATATCTTTGGGTGTAGATGCTTCGTAATAAACAACAGAGATCACCTTAATAAATTTGCACCGAAATCTAATGAAGGCATCTTCCTTGGCTACTCCACTAACAAAGTTGCCTATCGAGTTCTCATTAGACGCACAAGGTTGATAATTGAAAGCTTCGATGTATGTCACAACTAGAAATTTTGAGGCCTTGTAACTACAACACTTATAACGACTATGAATCAATAACATGAAAGCATGCATGATGCTTATTCTATAACAACAAAACTTCATCAAATACTTCTTTCTAGCACTACAAATGGTCAACAAAGAATTGGAAAACTTTGAAATCCCAATTTGAGTCCATTTTAGACTAGGATTTCTTTATTGGGCCTAATGGACTAATAAACTTCCAAATTGTCCATCTTGAATCTAGAACTCTCTAATGGGCCCTAAATGGACCCATATACATGAAACATAATATTTTGGGCCTTAACGGGTCACAACCAAATTAATTTAGACCTATTAGGTCATAAAAATTACAATTTAATTTATTTGGGCCCAAACATCATCCAAAGTGAGTCATAATATGGGCTAAGCACTCAAGACCCAATTCTTTTTCTTTTCCCTCCCCATTCTCGGCCCAAGCCCACAAAGAAGGAGGAGTTGACTTTGTGTGTGCCAACTCATTTTTATTTAATGGTCTTCCATGCATACTCTCATATTTCCATGCAACCATCCTTTCACTCATCTCTCTTCTTCTCGGCCGAGAGTCTCCCAAACACACACACACTTCACTCAAAACTCTCTCAAAGAAACTCTTTCCATTCCTCTCCAAATTTTCGAGATCTAGGAAGCTTTCAAAGAGGTCATTCCACAAAACTCATCATCTAAGGTAAGTTCATGCTTGGATCTATGACCTAGACTCTTTGTTTTATAAAAAACCTCTTTCTAATCCATACAAAATCATGATCACCCTCTTAGAAATCATCTAAGTTCGAGATCTTCCAAGGAAGGTTGCTAAAGCCGAGAAATAGCATCAAACTTCTTCAATTCTTCTTCAAAACCGAAACTACAACTGAAGGTGAGCTTCATACCCCTCTTTTTTCGGTTTTCATATGTTTTATGGGGGAGAATACAATAAAATGTGTAGATCTATGTGTATGTGTATGCTAGTGTGATTTTATGCATGTATGTGTGTGATTTTATGTGTTTTTGTGATAAATATGTAACCAAAATGGGTGTTAACTCGAGATCTATGACATGAGAATGGAAAAAAACATAATCTAAGTTATTTTACACTAAACAAGTCAAGAAAAATAGCTTATAAGGTTATGAGGAACATATTCTAACATAAAACCCACTTTAGGGCTTAAATTGTCAAAAATACAAAACTTGGGGTAAAAACTGTCAAGTCACGATTTCTTGAGGGTTAAAAAGTCAAAACAGTTTCTATAATCATTTTTCTGAATATTAGAATTTTCAAAGGACTTGAAATGCAAAAATTTAGCTTAATGGGCTAAATTTGGGCTTTTCGGCCCAATAAGCCCAAAATTGCGAAATTTAAAGTTTTAAGGGGCTGAATTGTAACATTTTGTGATAACAGGGGATATGAAGTGAAATAAAACTATTTCAAAGGTCAAAAATGCTTTTCAATTCCAAAAAGGATCAAAAATGTAAACTTTTTATATTTTGGGCCAAAACTGTAAAAGTTGCGAAATAGGGGGTTCTAACCGAGAAACTCAATTCTGGAAGGGCTAAAGTTGTTTACAAAATAAATTTTGCGTTAAAAATGTCTTTTCAACAAGTTTATGATACAAAAGTGTGAAGAAAATGTTTTAAGGACTAAAAATGAGATTATTTTATATAAAGGACTAAAACTGTTATTTTTATAAAAGAAAGGTAGTGAAAAGGGTCAAAATCATACTTTTAAACAAATTAATTCATTAAGACAAAATACAAGATAGCCGACTAGCGACAAAACGGAAAACGAATACACCTTTAATACCAAATATCGTTATAAACGAATTGATTCGGTCTCGAATCAATACAAAACAACAATCGTTAAATCAAAACTCTCCAATAGTTATGTGATGACTAAAATGAATAAACCTACAAACTTTGGGCTTATGAGTTTCAAATCATCACTTGTTGGGCCTTGCAAGCCCACCAACATGATCTTTGGGCCCAAAGGGATAACACTTATATGTTATTGGGCCTTCAATGACCCAATATTTTATAAAAGGACTTTCAATAGCTTTTATGTGCTAGTGGGCCAAAGTGTCCCGTTAGAAAAGCTAGTAAGGTAACAGTAATCAAATGCGAGTTGGACCATCGTGTCTTTCGCAACCGCGACAGCCTAATGTACTTACGATAGTAGTGGGACATAATGCCCCCTTCTCTTTGTTTGCTAAGGCTTATGAGAAATCAAAATAGACAAAATTAGGACCATATACAATGTGGATTAATCAATATTCATTCGCTAAGACAATACAAAAATCAGTAATCACGAATACATTTCAATATCGGAAAACATCGGGTTTTCCGGGGAATTCAATACTACTCGCTCAAAATCTTATAATTATAATACAAAATACCCTTCATATATATATATATATATATATATATATATATATATATATATATATATATATATATATATATATATATATGTTTTTGAAATCATTCATGCATCAACTTATGGATCTCACACTTTGATAAACAAAAGTCTTTTCAGAAAATATCGGATTTTCTGGGTTATTACAAAACTACACAAATCATTTTATCGCACCATTGCTTATGAACTCACCAACATTTCATATGTTGACGTTTTTCCAAAATAACTTGTATTCTCAGGTAACAGGTAAGCGGAAGAGTATTATGAAGTAATGTTAGATGTTATGTTGTTAAAAACACTCAAACTATTTATGTTATGAATGTGTAATGTCAAAAAAATGTACTTGATGTGAACAATTCCAGTTGTAATATATTGATGCATGGTGACGTTTATGTTATGATTCATGTATATTCATTGTGATGATATTCAATTTAAGTCACGCGAGCCCTCGGACGTTTCCGCCGTCCGGTTCGGGGGTGTGACAGGTTGGTATCAAAGCATTGTTTATAGTGAACTAGCATATCTAACCACACATTGATATGCAACTATAAACCAAAAAGGGTCTAACCCAACTCTAAACAAAACAAAACAAATAAGAACACAACTATAAAACATTTTTGCCTGTGTGAATTAGGAAACAGAACATAATACCAAACCAAACAAGATAATGCTATCATCTCGGGTGAGCTGGGACTGTTCATGGTTGTATCAAGGAGAGGATGTAGCCTGATCAACTACATTTGCTCGAAGGTACAACTATCACGTGTCCCGAGGAAATCACGATGGTAGGAAAACCTAAAAGCATACCCCTTTATCCCCAAAAAGAGAACAACAACTTAATATATACAATAATAGAAGCATCATAGGAGTAACGTTAGTTATTTGCATGCCCCTCTCAGTCAACATGGAAGGAGAAAACCAGGGCATTCAGTCTCATCAAGTCCTAGTAACCCACGGGAAGATCAAGGATGAGCCAGAGGTAGATCAAGGAGGGGCACACGGCATTGGACCTGAAGAGGAACAGGACGAATACGTATTAGTTGATTTCGATTATAATGAGCTGGACCAGGAGCCAGACAAAGAAAAGGGCGTAGAGGAGGTGCGCAGTGAACACCACTAGTCAAAAACCCCGCCAGATTCTCACGCATTCCAAGAGGTTGATACATACTATCTACGCTCTCTCGAGGAGGCAATTATCAGCTTGAAGCTTCAACTTATTATGGCCAAGGCAAGGGCTGTGCAAGCCGAGCAAAAAGTAGAGGTAATCACCCAAGAAGCGGATGAACTGGCTGAACTTCTGGTACGTCATCTCGACGATTGAGCGTCGTCGTCATCCTTACTAATAGGACCTGCTCTACTACCTGCCATATAGGCCTCACCATACGAGGAAATAGTTGTACCCGTCTTTAGTAATATGTCACTAGGATCTATGCTATGTACCCCGACTCTATGTTTAAGTGATTACACTACTCATAGAGCCGTTAGCTGCCGAATTTGCACTACGTATGTATTGCTCTTTCGAGCAAAATTTTCATGTATCAAAAATGCGGATAACATTAATGAAAGGTTTTATGTGTTCTACTGTGATGTTGTAAATCTGCTATGTGTTATATAGCCATGATTGTATGCCAAATTGTGAAATTGCTTAAGTTTGTGCTACACACCTAGTTTATAGGATCACAATCGCGGTAAACCTGGACCAACCCCTCCAGAAGTTGACTCAGCTGCATTCCAAGCAGTTGTGTCTGCCGCGGTCACCGCAACAATGGCAGAGATTCACCAAGGGAAAAATGGAGGAGTCAACGGACAAGGGGCAGGAAGTTTGAACAACGGAATCAATCAAGGACCAACCAAAATATGCTCCTACAAAGATTTCACCAATGCCAAGCCGCGAACCTTTAATGGCACGGGTGGTGTAATAGCCCTGAAAAGGTGGATTGAGAATGTGGAATCAGTGTTTGAAATATGTGAATGCCCCGAGGAATTGAAAGTGAAGTTGCCACATGCACCTTTTGAAGGGTTTTGAGCATTCTAACACTTCCTAAGTGTACATGCAACCCTAATAACCTTGGATCTATGTTTGTCTAATTATCATGCAAAGTTGAATTCCAAGGTTATATTCCTATCTAGCATACATGGGGAACAATTTTAACTTGAATCATAGATAGAATAACTTACCTTGTTGTTGCTTGTGTTCCTTGAAACCTTGTGAGCCTAGCACCCCAAGTGTGATGCCTCAAATGCTTCACACAACACCAAATGCTCTTGGAAAGACTCTTGAGATAACACACACTTCTCAAAATCGGCCAAGCCCTCTAGTTTCTTAGTAGTACCGATTTTGGTGGAGAATATGCTTCTTATATAGTGTTGACACATCTAGGGTTACACCATGTAAACCCTAATGTGTCATAAATCGAAAATTTTTTATTCTGAGTGTTTGACTCACCGAGTCACTTGGTGCACTCGCCGAGTCAGCTGTACTCGACGAGTCCATGTCCAGACTCGACAGTCAAATCGTCTGACAGCTAATATTCGCGATTTTCTTCCTGTTTTAGCTTTGGATAATTACCATAAACATATTTTTGTTATAAAATCCGATTTTTATCAATATTTGGTGATTATCCTGACCTAAATAGAAGATAATTGTCAAAATTTAGATAATCAATTGTTTTGTTAGAATATATTTGATTATTTGTAATTTAGATTTGAATTATCTTGTATGAAAATTTTCAATTTTTCCCCTTTAGGTTTTATAGTTTAAATTTGAACTTAAAAGTTTTGTTTTGATATTTAAATAGTTGAAACCCTAATGTTTTGAAAAAGTTTCAAAACTTGACCTCAAGTTTTGGAATTTAAATTTTGATTAAAAGTTTAATTTTGATGTATATTTAAATTCTAAACCCTAATGTTTTGAAATGTTTCAAAACTTGTCCTCAAGTTTTGGAATTTAAAAGTTGATTAAAAGTTTGATTTAGGAATGTTAAATTCTAAAACCCTAGTGATGTTTTGAAAAGTTCATATCACACCCTTATGGTTTTATTAATTAATTAAGGTGTATAATTAAAAGTGGTTTAATAAACCATAAAGTTTTGGTTTACAATAAAGTATAATTGTTAAGTTTAACCACCTAGTATTTTAAAAGTGTAAAATACACCCTATACTATATATAACATAAGTCTAACATTATATATATGTATGATTAAAAATCAGTCTTACCGTTAGTAGTCCTCATTCACGAAGCTAGTCTATAAGGGGTGTTTAAGGAAATTGCCTATAAAATGGAGATTGAATGGGTATCCACTCTTACCCACCGCACTCTTGACTAATGGAGGGTCGTTATCCGAACGGGTAGGATAGGACAAAACCTTCCATTATAAGTATAATGAAGTATAAAAGTAACTAAATGCTTTCATAAAATTCCCAATCTTAGTTACTTTAGGCAAAAGTGAATTGATGCAATTCCATGAAATTACACTTTGTGCCCTTGTGAAGACGTTAGTGGAGCGTGTGTGGTTTACCGGCACACTAAATGGTTCTAAGCAAAGGTAGAAAAGGGTGATTCAATGTTTTTCATAGTTCGGTGGAGCGTGTGTGGTTTACCGGCACATCGAATAGGTGACTGTAACATGTGAGGGCACCATGTAAGTTTGCATGGTTATTCACACCCGCTTTGTGATCCTCGGCATCCCAGTCACAAACTAGAGGGGCATATTGAGATTTAAACATGTCATTGAAATGTTCAATGAATCTCAAAGGATCTAGGAGTTTTCATAAATTTAAAACTTAAATTTCTTTTTCGTTTTTCATGGTGGAAATTAGTGAATCGTCATTCACTTACCTTCAAATATTCTGCAACTAGATTACGGCATCCCTTTTCTAGGTTGTAGCGTATTGTGTTGGGTCCTAGCCTTAATATCTCATTTGGGTGATTTATTAAGGACTCAATCAATCAACTAACTTAAATTTGTTTTTCTCCCGTTTTGTAGATGTCAAGGCGACAACTATGGTTTTCACAAATCCCGTGGAACAAGTTTTCCACATGAAGATGATATTCCACGATTTGATCGAGGAACAAGATATCATGCTTTACTTCCTCCACCTCCTCCTATTATTCTCCCTAACCCACAAGATCGAAGAATTGAAAGGTTCAATGTCACTAAAGCCCTATTGGAAATGAAACATGAAGATGGTAAACCCGTGTGTGCCCACGTTCTAGGAATGAAATCACACATCGATAGGTTGATAATGTTAGGTGTGTCATTCCCTGATGAGTTGGCTATAGGTTGGATTCTACAGTCACTCCCTAAATCATATAATGAGTTCAAAAGAAAGTATTATATGATGGATCATGACGCAAACCTCGTTGACCTAACTTACATGCTCATTGCTGCTGAATCAGAAATGATTTGGCAAAGCAATGGAGCATATTTGTTGGGAAAGTCAACCAACCATGCTTCCGAGGACGTTCTAGGAGAACTGACCTGCGTTTGCTGCCAAGAGAAAGGGCGTTCGATACAAGTCTGCCCTATGAGCCTGAAGAGTCCAGAAGATGGGAGAGTCAAAGAGTATGGTTGTACTTCAGGTAAAATCCACTATCTAACTCCATTAAGTTCCTATTCATTGATTCTTAATACATGATGTGATAAGATTGCATTTGAATGTTTTGCAGGATCAGTGAAAAGAGAGGAAGCTTGATGGAAAAGCAAGATAAATCTAATCATGAAGAAATGGATCTCGATCGCATGGATTTGAAGATTAGATTTTGAGCTTAGAAAGTTATGATAGAGTTGTTAGGAATTTTTCTACATAGTTTTCAGTTGATTTTCCATTGTAAGGACAAATGTTTTCCGCTACTTTTATAAATAAAATAAATTTTGGTTTGACTCATTTATTTATTTATTTAATTTCCTTGCAATGAAATCATTATGAAAAATTGATGTTCGTATATTTCTACAACGAGTGGATGTGATTCTTAATTATGATAATTGTGGAAATGTCAAGAATTTACCAAATAGGGAGAGTTTCTCATCGCCCAAGTTTCAATTGGACAGAAACTTGGAATCATGCAACTTGGTTGCACGATGAATGAGAAATTTCATATTTGGAAATTAGACTAATTCGTTGACAAAGTGTCAAATGAAGGACTAGGAGATCGAGTACACAAAGTTGTTGTTGATCAAGTCCACCACAAGGGTAACAAAGATATTCGTCATGATTCACTAATGGATTAGTAAATATGATTATGCTTATAAGATTAAGTGTAATTCTGAATTGATTAAAAAAGGTTTAAATCAATAGCAAAACGAATAAGAAGAATCAAGTAGGCAGAAAGATAAAAGTTTCTCTATTCTAAGAAGAAGGGAGAGTACCTTTTATGCTTTATGATATGACTTAATGATTAAGAACCATATCTTAATTGATCCTCTAAATAAATCTTAGTACAAGTGTATGTATAAGAAGAGGAATCAAGAATTGAAGACATTGTTAAATCAAGAAGTCAATCATACTTCATTCCAAAACAAGTCTTAGAGTTAAGATTGTGACATTAAGTGACAAGTCTTAGAAAGGTTTATAACATTCATCAAATGTAGAATTTGGAAAAAAAGCTTTCCTATTCTCACACATTTGAAATTGGAAAGTTTTGATGTCTTGGATAAGACAAAGACCAACTAGGACCAATTTTATGAAATGTTTTGTCTTGATAAAGGCTACACTAACTCTTGAATATTTGTTTGTCAAGAAATGTTTATTGACAAGAGAATCTTATATGTCAAGGAGTCAGTGGGAGTCTTAGAGGTCTTGAAAGGTTTCAAGAACAAATCAAGAATAAACTTTATCGATCATCACTAGCACACGATTAGAGGTTTACAACCTATCGTGCTGACATTACCTTGTTTCTGTGTCGTTCCAATTGAGTTAATTATGCATGTGAGCCCTATGAGTTCTCATTTGAATGCATAAAAGGCATGGACCTTGATCAATTGAAAGTATATTGATAGGAAAGGGTGAGCTGCTTAACTACTTGGAAGACATGGTGGGCAGTCGTGTTACCATAAGGCAAGAAATCAAGATTGAGAAGGTTCGGTCCATATGAGTTTGGATTTGTCGCAAACTTTGGTTTTGACAAATTCACATGGAGAGGAACACATACACCATTAAAATCTAAGTGTCATAAGATTCCCTCCTTCATGAAAATGACTGTGAGGAATTGTTTTCACTAAGGAAGGTTTTAAGAAGATAGTGATTGTGAAAATTGTATTCTCGAATTCGATTATGGTTACGGTATCCCTTTCCATGATTTGAATTATGAGATTTGGAAATTAGTCTGAATTGTTTAAGACACACATATCAGCTATCTAAGGCAAAGGTGTATAAGTTTAAGAAGCATTGATAAAAGATTATCAAAGCATTGGGTATTAGAAATATGAACTTAAAGAAATTCAATAGGCATTGTTTTTTTCTGAAAGTTAAGTTGTTTCTGAATACATGTCAAAGCTTATAATAATCATCGTGATAGTGGGAGCATAAATGTTACGATTGCATGATTATTAAGGCAAGTATTGCAAGTTAGCAATATTAATTATAGAAAACAAGAGTTATACTTTGCAAAGTCGCAATGGTTGTAAAGTTGTTTTGCTATAATTAAGGGAGAGAATATTATGCTTCATTTCAAATCTAAAGGCTTAGGTTATGGAATGTTAATAAATTTAGTCAATGAAACATAGTGCGTTTTTTGAAATTCGATTATGATTATGGCATTCCTCTTCATAATTCGAATTGTGAGAACGTAGCACATAAAATATTATGGCAGAAGATTGATAAAGTATCGAATCTTTATGTAAGACATTATGCATCGTGTCCCATACGCTTCGGGTATAGGATCGATTGAAAATGCTATAATATTTGACCATTCTTAAATTTTCCAAATGTCTAGTGCATTTAGAGGGAAAAGGACAAGAATCGGTTTTGACTAAGATAATTAGACAACTATCAAAGGACAATCCAAAGTTCGCCGAGGATTGGTCGCTTGTGAGTAGTTGGAAGCATGATATTGGATGGACCATATCAACATTATTATGAATAAATAAGATTCTATTGAGAATGAGTTGTCATATGGTAAGTATGGAAAGGTTTCCATATTGAGAGTTGAATATTAAGAGTCTATGTCTAGATTAGAAATTTTATGCAAAAGGATGTTCAAAGGAATGTACTTTGAGTGAGAAACATCACGTCTATGGAATTGTATTGTAACAATATCCGATAGAGGACTTTGTAATTCCATTGGCAATATTCATTGTGACTTTTGTGCTATGGCATTACGAAAGGATCATTGCATAAAATGTTAGAATCTAGCATATTCCATAAGTGGCAAGAATTTGATATTCCATAAGTGGCAAGAATTTGATATTCTTTCATTTGTGAAAAAGATTAGGAGTTGTGAAATGAGTATGATTGGAAATGTGTTCATTTGATTTATTTCACAAAGTAAGAACCATAGGTTAGCATTGTGTGCATGCTGAGAGAATGGGACAAGTGTAGTTGTAATTCAAGTAAGAAGTTGATTACCCGAAACAACAAATAATGAGTAATCGATATGGTGATAAATAAAAGGTGTTTTATTTATACTCAAACGTTTGAGGCCATATGGGATTAGTATTATTCTTGTGTTTCACTTTGCATGTTTTGACTTCCTGAATAATTTAATTGGTTGAGAACAGTCAAGTTATTCAAATGGGCCACAGTCGTTCATATGTTGGAAGTAGATATGAATGAAGACTGTCGTGAATTGGTGTGTGGATTGTCTAAATAGCATTAGACATAAGCAAATGTTTGCTACAACATTCATGAGTGCTTATGAATATGATTTGAGCATTGGATTAAACCCACGCTCACTTGGATCACTTCATGGATTGTATCACGAGTGATTGGTGAGACAATAACATCTTATATTCTTGAAACCGAGATGTGTGAGTTGTATCTTGCGAGTTGGTTGCACATTGATAATATGTAAACGCACCAGTAACTTGGTGTTATAAAACATATTATTGTGTGTGATTTGGTGAGTGAGTGCAAGCGAGCATTGAGTCAAAGTTTATCCGTTCCTTTTATCCAAAGTAGGATAAAAGTGATATTTGTGGGCCCCTCGATGATTTAGTGATGGCACCTAAGCGCTTGGCCAAGTCGGGACTAAATTGATGTGTTCAATTGTAGTCTGTTGTCAGTCGTCATAAATCTGAATTCGGGAAACAGCACATAGACAGAGAGAATGATTTAGATCCATGTCTCAGTCTATACGATATCTAGAATGGAGGAATATATGATCCCTTATCTAAAGGACACGCGTATCTGATATGATCAAAGTTGACAGCAGCTTTGGAAAGCTGCGATTGCAGATCAGGATTTGAAGTAATACGCGGAATAGTTATTAGACTTATCCAAGTGGGAGACTATTGGATTAGTGTCTAAGTCCATAACTATTTTGGTATGTACTTGACCCGATGGTGCATGGTCCTTTTGGGTTGCCTTCACCAAAGCAACTTGATAAGATCATAATGGAGAGAAAGGATTAAATATGATTTATTAATATATTATGAGAATAATATATTAAAGGAGAAATCATATTGTTTAATTAATAATAGTCAAGAATTAATAAGAATTAAGTTTGTGACTAAAATACATTAATTGAACTTAAGGGACTAGAACTGTCAATTGTATGATAGTTGAATATTGAGCTAATGGACTCCATATTAAAGGGGTGGATGAATTATGTGGGGAAACCCATTAGAAATCGTCCAAAGGCCTTTAAGGAGAGAGCCCATGGGTTGCTTAGGGCTTAAGCATCCAAATTAGGGTTTCCTTGTTAGATAACCCTAATAGCCTCACTATTTAAAGAACCCTTATGCCCCAAAAACGTGGACAAGCTTCCTTCTAGGGTTTCCACATGTTTCGGGCAGCCTCCTTCTCTTCTCTTCTTCATCCTCTTGCTCTTGGTGTTTGTGAACCATTAGAGGAGTGACATTTGTGACTCTAAGCTTTCTAAAGTCATTACAAGGAGGAATTGTGATTGTTATTGCTACATAACAATCAAGGTAATATCTTAAACCCATTCTTATGTTAATATGATTACTTGTATGCTAGAACTAGGGTTTATAGTCTTGGATGAATTGCATGTACAATAGAGAAACCTAGATCCAAGCATTAGGGTTTGTATGAGCACATAGGATGTTCTTATGGCCAAAACCCATCAAATTATACTTCAATGGTCCTTATTGTTTGTTATTACTAATCTTTGCTCAAAGTGTTCATCTCATTTCATCTACCGTTGTTACTAATCTTTGAAGTTATTTATGTTAGATGGTTTTGGTATATTCTATTTACTGCAACCATATTTTTGTATTTCACATTTTAGCACGAATCCACAAAACCTGAAATAACTGATAATATTTGTTATATTAAAATAAAAAAATTCGTGTTATTTTAGTGATGGTCACATACAAAAACATTTTTCAACATACATGATCAAATTATGTTCCTAAATCCAAAAATAAGAAACATCCTAAAACTAGATGTTTCAACTCCCCCCCCCCCCCCCCCCCCCGCCCCCCATCACACTTAAACTAGATTTTGTCCTCAAAATTCGTCTCGGCTAGGATCTCAAAAAACAACACCAACACAATCCATATGCTCCCTCCAACCACTTTATAAAATTAAAGTATCCAGAAAAAAAACTCAAGAGACCACTCGGAACCCTATTGGTGCCGACAAAGAACCCAACACTTGGAAACATTTAACTAAAACAATTACCTCTTTCTCCCCAACTGTAAGATCCATCCCATAGAGAAAACCATTCAATCAAAGAAACTATCAAACGGTACCAAAAACCAACTCCAATGATATATTTCCCAAAATCGGGGACCCAACTATCTATTTTATAAAAACCATAACCTATGACTAATGATCACCCTCTTTTCATACTTACCCCGAGCCTTTGACTAGGATCACCACCAAACGTGCAAAAATAATTCCTAGAACATCCCGATCATTGATTTCAACAAATCTCAAATACAAAATCCCTACCAAAAAGTCCTCAAACATACACTTGACTTCCTATAAAGTCATCACTAACCCACCGCTCATACAAGTGTAATAATGTTCAGTCTAAGAATCTCGCATTACATCTAAACTCCGACATCAGCTTAGGTGTACATCCACCAGAAACATCCATTAATACATTTATAAAGAACTTCAAGACCCAAAGTTTCAAGATTAGTACCCAACATTGGTAATTAAACTCCTACATATCCCACATGCAAACGAGGGTTCGTAAATAGAAACATTCAACAAGTGACTTTTGCTATACAACTAAGACTTCCAAAAAAACAAAATTTTACTATATATATGATCCAAACCAGCAGGTCACTAAGCCTCTCGGCCCCTAATATATTCTAACACCCAACCATGTCAAAGGCTAACGATCCGATACCAAAGAGTCTCAAACATGTGATTACCGAGTCCACCCACATGAGTCATATACTCACTAGTTCACAATACATCATGACACCATCTAACCACTAGAACGATAGGATCACGAAATCAATACCGATCTTGCCATCATTCCATTACTATCCCTGAGACTCAAGACAAGAACCACAAGGCCCTAGCGGTACTGAACTATCGTTCCACCGACTTGCTGGAACCCAGTTAACATTCCTCTAACCATATAATAAACACAACACAAGCCATATAATTTTATAACACAACCCTTCTACAATCCAGCTACCATATATGCATCAACTGACGGAAAATGGTCACAAGCAACCAAAAATGATATAGAGAGTTGAATTACCCAAAATTCACACTCCATTATGTTCACACACAACGTCCTCCATGTTGATTGTGTCTCTTTTTCTTCAAAAACTTACCCAAACGGTGAAATATACAATTGGATCCAACAAACCGACGAGCCCCAACTTCTAACAGAAATATCCTACTGAATAACCAAAACAAGATCCCATGCCTTAATTGAACTGATAGATCCGACCAATACATAACTCACTCGATAAAACTTCCAAATTCGAAGAAAAATTCCAAAATTATTCAGAAATTCTGACAAAACTCTGATCAGCTCCTCCGAAATGACAACCGTGCCGACATGACTTTCCAAAATTAGACTCTACGTAGATCCAAAATCATACCTGCAAAACTGAACTACGTCACCCGATATCCGAATTTCCAATAGGCAAGGACATTTGCCAAACTTGAGTCCGTTATTACAACCAAAAAATGAGGGTACACATACCTAGAAACCAAGATATACACCATATAGAACTTGACAAAAGGTTTAAGCATCAATTGCACTTCCAACCGATACAGCTCGAAACATTCGAAAAATCTTAGTTGTTGACAACGAACAAAATAACGAAAGGTCAAAAATAAATCGACAACTAATCTCAATAATCCCACATAGTACTTAACAAAGTTCATGCAGAAATAAAGATACCAAACTCTAAACGTGATTGACAAATCAACAACTACCCATCCTTGACTACAAATAGCAAACCGTACTACTAGCTAACATAGCTCTAAATATGTTGTACCAACTTGAGCAGCACAAATGCTTCTTGACCTAATACTTTGCATTCCCGAAAGGAACCACTGACCACAACGATATATTAGTCCAATAGCTTCCTACGTGAGGACAACATGCACGCCCATGTGGGCATGATCCTGACAACAATAAACTATGCACTTATGATCTAACCAAACCTTAATTATTTCGAAACCATGTTGGATTCTAATTAATCCTTGAGAATGTGATGAGAAACTCCCTAACTCTGAGCACTTTGATGGTAGCCCACCTTCCTTCTCTTATTTCACAATAAACCCGAACCAAAAATCTAGCATACCTACACCAAGGATCCCTTAGGGCCATTGAGGTAAAACCATAAAATTGAACTGGCTGATGATTCTCCAAGCAGAATTCCTAGTTCCCCTCCACTTAGGGTTCGATCCATTATTGACTAATGTCTACCACACCATCGCCTCAGACCAGCTCAACCAGAAACATACCAACCATGACTCTCGGAATGCAACACAACATATGACGATTCCTTCGGATAATGACCAAACAATAAAAGAAACAATGAACCTCAAAAGGAGACCTTGAAAACTCTTCCCAACATCATCACCTCAATCTTATTGAAATCAGTCATAATACCATTTGATTAGAGAGGGAGCTTACGAACCGAACTTTATGCAACCAAAACTTGCATTATAAGAACTAATCAACATCCTTATCCTCCTATGAAGCTTCAAGAATACATTACAGACGTTTAAATAATAGCTTCGACAAACTCAACATATCAATATAACCCTTCTTTCTGAATTAGAACATCTCGACCCTCCTTGGATCCGCCTGATCTTCTCAAAACCGTGCGAGATATCTACTCGCTACATGGTCTTCACCTAGGGCATCGAACTAAAAGAATAGTCAACTCTTAAACATTCCCTTGTTGAAAGACGGAAACGAGTCACCTTGAATCAAACGACGCCCCATTGCGGTAGAAACTGATATAGAAAACACCATCCCTTTCATATATCTATCAAACCAACACACATCCAATCCCTTCCCCCGTCAAATTCGGGAGGATGGAAGTACATAAATTTGTCGTAGAGAACAACGTCCCAATCCATCTTCGGACCACCCATCCTCAGGCTATAACCCTTGGTTCGATCATCACATTCGCCTCCTACATGAGTCTCTTGACTCAAACCCGCAATCCTTTGAAAAAAGTATTTGATACCTTAATACCAACTAACTTGTACAGATCCGTACACATCAAATCCAAACTGTTGTGGCTAGTAAGGCCCAAACAAATACCAGGCTCACTTCCTAGGCTCTCCTAGGATTCCACATTCCATATAAGCACGTTTAAACATTGTTCCTAATCTACCAGGAACCCTACCTCACCCTTCTCTCATCCACAAAGGAAACTTATAGAAATGTCAATTAACCATCTTACGAATACAATTAGATGCAACAAAGATTAAACAATCTTTCAACTAAAAGATCACGCCCTACAATGGTTGGACTCAAACAAGAGCTACGCAATAGAGCTGAATCAAGCAATCTAAAATTATTTAATCATTGTGGTATGTTGTTAAATCATTGTCGCGAATCCTCAAGGACACAGCCTAATAGTCAATGGATTTTTGCATAAGGCACATACTAGTCATTAAAACAAAAAATAATAAAATGGCGTTTTGATTAAAAATAAACTAAAATTGTAGCGAAATAAACTAAAAAAATCGGTAATAAAAACGAATGTAGCTCTACTGCGACTTTCCCAGTCATGCAATCAGCCTGGATCTGGTTATTCAGAATGTCTTCTATCTGTGCTACTACTGAGAAACACTAACAAGATCTATTGTAATCTCTTTTATATAGTTAAATTAACCAAAACAAGCTCTTTAGTTAACCCTAAGTTTTTATAGTCCAATTAAATAAGCTCTTGATTAAGATCATAAATGTTGCATTAAGTTCTGTGTAAAATTCCTAACAATACCCAATACTTCTCACAAACTCGGAAGCATAAATGTAACGACCCAAAACTATGAGGTAAAATTTTCATCTTTAATTCAAACAAAAAATTAATTATCTTTAAGTCAACATTCAATAATTGCTCAAATATTCAGAAGTACTTTTATAAGAAAACAGTTATCAGAGTACAATCCCAAAATCATCATGATGCGGAAACATGGGTGGATGCGCTGCGATCAAGGTGGGCCCTTCCCTTTCAAACCGGAAGTACCCGAAACCATAACTATAAAAACCGCAAGCACAAAGCTTAGTGAGTTCCCCACAATACCACATGCCATACATACCATTGGGCCTAGCCCTCATATTAGGCCTAGCCCGCTTATTGGGCCCAGCCCACCATAATAGGCCTAGCCATACCCAACCATTGGGTCTTGTAGAATCATACAAATGCAAAATTTACAAAGACAATTAGCACCTACATAACATACAATAGGCCTAGCCATTCCTGTTCCATGGGCCTAGCCCAACATACAAATGGGCCTAGCTCGTCATACAATAGGCCTAACCCAACATAAAAATAGGCCTCGCCCAACATACCATGCAAGAGTCACAAATACAACTAGCATAACCAAAACCTAATGGGTCGGCATTAGGGCCTTCGACCCATAAGTACAGTGAGGAGACTCACCTCAAACCGCTGACAATCAAATAACTGCTCGAACCGTAGAACCGGATAACTTCACACCAACTAATCAATAAATACAATCTTAATCAATAATTAACTCGATAACCCAAAATCCGAGGCCCACTCCATAAACCAACTCCCTCAATGTTAAAAGACAATTTTACCATTTTCTTACTTGCTCCAAAACCAAGGGCTAGGCCAAAATGCATTAAAAGCCCAAAATTCAAAATGGCAATCCAAATCCAGAATCAAAAGCAACAAAAGCCCACTTAGACCCAATAACCCAAATGGGACTCAAAACCATCATGGACCTACTTCCAAGAAAACCCTAATTCCATACAACCCCCTAAGTTAGAAACCCAATGACCCGAGCCTCGAATAGCCCAAAATGACATTCTGGGGAGTACACCCCTGCGTAGCAGAATGGTATGCTTAGCATACTCACCCTCGAAGAACAACATATAAGTCCATGATGCACAAAATCAGCATTATGCTGAGTGTACACTTGCGTATGCCCAATGTGTGACAACCCGATATTTCGATCCTATGTAATGACTTAAAAAGTCAAGTATTGTAAACACTTTTGAAAATAATGAAATTAACTTTGAAAATAAAAATGTACAAAAGTCTCTATTTGGTTACCTACTATGTTAGATATAATTAAACCATGATCGTACATAAAAAGAACGTCCAAATCTGACTTCGTATAAGGAAGTTATGATTTTTCCAAGTTCGGCATAGCGATAGACAGCTAAAAACTCGAAACAGAGATCGAGCGACTTTTGGCCGGAATGACCTAAATGAGAATCGAAGGTCTCGACAATGGTTTTTCAACGGTAAAAAGTCTGGAAAAAACAAACATCAGATAAAGAAGTTATGGATTTCTAACGAACTTTTCTTACCTCGACCTTTTAATAAATAAATAATAAAAATAATTTCAAAATTTGCCGACGGAGTCTAAACGAAAGTTGTAGAGCGTAGTCTCACCTACGCGTGGATATAAAGAACGTCGAAAATGGAGTTCGTATGAAGAAGATATGAATTTTTGAAGTTTGCTAAATAATAAAAATCTAAATTAAATCAAATTTCGGTATTATCCGAAGGAGGAGTCACCGGGCCAATCTGAGTTACGCCTAGCGTACCCTCGTACGCCCAGCGTCCTCGAGGACTAGGCCTCGGATCGTCCATGTCGCCCACTATGCGAGGCTATGCCCCGTCCTATCCGAGCTCTGAGGCAGTCGAGGATGCGGTCATGCATGACGCACGCGTACGCCCAGCGTACCAAGGCGGTTCCCAGCCCCTATAAAAGGGATGCGAGGGTTACGGGGAAAATGCTCATTTACTCTCATCTTTCTTGCATTTTTGCCTCGTTTTCCGTGTACGTGATATCCCGAAGCCCCGGTTCCCATACTCAAGCCCCGAAGGTCGATTGTGCTCCCGAGATTCCCGAGTATCCCGAGAAAATCCGTTTTCTCGAGTCAAAGTTCTGCTCGGTTTTCATCTCGCCTTCTTCGATCTTTCAAGTGAGTTCATACCTCTATAAACTACGCTTTTAAATGTTTGATAAATGCTTTTTATACAATATTAAGGGGGAGGAATGCAAGTAAAACACGCGGTTATTATCGTATATAACTTAACGATTCACTATATACACTTTTTATCTAAGTAATCATATGTGATTCATAAACTACTACATGAGTATTCTCGTATGAAATATATACTTTCAATAACACCTTGTCTTATGGAAATAAAATGTGTTTATATATGTATATATACAAATCAAATGCTCCATTTTTACATTAGGTATATATGATCAGTCAAGTCACTTTACGTGTTATACTTTACATAATGAGTGAGCATTTCACTAGGGTTTACTATACGAACGAAACACACACTTTGAAAAACTATAATAGGTATAGTTTATGAGAAAATCAGGAACATTTACACACTAGAAACACTATATCAAAGAAATATTTTCTTACAGCAGAATAAATGGACATTTTTCATACGTAAATCTGTTTTATACTAACTTTTGTGAGACATTTCACGTACTTTCGAGTATGCATTTTAAGTCCTATATTATATACCATAATCCCTTGTAGGGGGAGCATGATACTTGTGTATAGATCTATATGGGATTGACAATCCCGCACCTAAGTTGTTAGCTACAACTAGGCCGGTAGGCCTGGGGTGACAAACGTCATAACTTTCCAACGCTTGAAGAACGTTCTTATAGGCATCCTGGTCAAATAGCATGGGTCTAAAACTCACATGGAGTATTAAAAACACATTGATTTACGGGGTTTTTCAAGTGCTTTAGCAATTTACACGTAAAACTACTATTTTAGGCATGAAAAGCACTATTGCAATCACAATCTTGGAACAATCAAACTACAATCTACTATAGTAGAAAATATGGGATTTTCTTGGAACATTTAAAATGAACAAACCATTTGCATTCTTTTGCATATAAACATTGTCACTAAATACTTATGAACTCACCAGCTTAAATGCTGACCTACTTTTTCAAAACCACTTGTATTTCTCAGGGATTCAGTAATACAGGTAAACTGCAACTTTTGAAGAAGGGACGCTGCGGCCTTAGTTTAATTTCATTTTAAGCATCATATTGTAATTTTCTTTTGAAACAAGTACCTTTCAACAATGTAAACTTTTAAATTATATATGTGATGGTTGTATTGCTTTCTTTACTATGTATTCAATTGTTTCGATACTACATGAAGTCATCCGCCCTCGAACGATTCCGCCGTTCTGGTTTGAGGGTGTGACAGATTGGTATCAGAGCATTGTGTATAGTGAACTAAGTATATCGAACCACATAAGATATACAAACTATAAATACATAAGGGACTAAAACTCTCTGACAAAACATTTTTTTACACCTAAAGCCTCGTTTCATTTAATCTAGATTATTTTGGGTCGTAAAAGTACAAATACATGCATACAACAATATATTTTCATGGTTAGAACTATACAAGATGTATTGAGACGAGTTGGACACTACGATTAGTTCTCGATATATGTAATCGAATTTGGGACGAATATAGTCTGATCAACTATATTTATCCGAGATTAGACTAACGTATGTCGAGGAAGGGTCGTAATGAGCAACAAGTCAAAACTTACCAAAAATAAACACCAGTATCAAACATATAAATTTAAATACTATAGGAGTATTTGGTACATGCAATAGTTTAATCGACATGTTTAGTTTTACATGTTTCATAGTTTTGTTCAATTCCTATAACCTTATTCACGTATAGACTCAATGGTTGGATTTCATCACCCGGCGACCCCTACTACCCCAACCAAGGTAACTGGGGATGGATCGAAGAAGATCCCGAAGAGGATGAAGAACCTATCGAGTTGGAAGTAGGGGATGACTCTGGGACGGACTCAGAACCAGAAGTAGTCGACCCTCCAGCCGCTCAACCTCCCGCTATTAGGAGGAACTTCCAGGGACCGACTCCCATTTGGGGAAGTCACATCCACCATTGGAGCCAGCAACAAGGGATACGTCCTCCCTATGGCATGTGTCGATACTTCTACGATGTCCGCGGCGGAGGTTCAGCCGATCGAGCACTCCTAGTCATGGTGGGCAAGCTAGCCAACCAGTCCTACCAATCTGGGGTTCAAGCGAGCCGGATTCGTGAAGTCAACTTGGAAGTACAGGTTCACACTTCCGACATTCGTAGGCTGGACAGAGCACAGGATAATGCCCAACTCCAAACCGACTCATTCCAAGCACAAATGATTGCAGCCCTCTCCGAGATGAAGGAACAACAAGCTGCCTTCGATAGGCGTCTTATGGAAGCAAAGCAATCAGATGCGGAGTCAAGCTCCAAGCGCAACCTACGTCGCAAGTAGTGCTTGCCGAATCCCAAAATTTTGATATAGAATAGGACCATCGGCTAAAAGTCTTACCCTCTTTAACTTCCTGTAATCGGAGACCTTTAGAAAGCTCACAATTTTCTAACTTCGGATGTAACACAATCATATGTTTAATATATATAGGACCTATCTCTTTTGTGTGTTAAATTTATGCATTTCATTCGATTTCATGAGTTTGTTTATTGTTATTCAAACTCCATTGGTGTATCAAACTCAAAACCCTGTGTTGGTCAAACCAAATTCTCGAACTATTGAAGATAGTTAACTCATTATCATTCAACTATCAACCACCAAAACTTATAATCTTTTATTTTACTTCTTGGCAGCGCGATGCCTCCTCGTCCAAACCTAAGACCCAAGTCGGGAACGATGCCTCCACCACCACCGTCTCTATCAATGGAAAATTCCGCTTTGATAACCGCTGTAACGGTTGCAGTAACAGCTGCAATGGCCCAAATGAGTAACAATGGTTCTGGTGGGGGAGTGTATAGTTCTACGAATGGCCAACGTCCAAGTCGATCGGGGGATTGTACATACAAGTATTTCATGGATAGCAAACCTATTACTTTTAATGGGACTGGAGGGATAATGGCTCTATCACAGTGGATAGAGAAAACTAAAGCAATTTTCGAGATTTGTTCTTGTCTGGAAGGGAACAAAGTAAAGTTCGTTGCCTGTACTTTCTCTGAGAGAGCTCTGACATGGTGGAATGGCCATGTCAAATCACTAACACTAGTAGTGGCTAACTCTATGGGCTGGGAGAACCTAAAACAAATCTTACCGCAGGAGTACTGTCCACGGGGCGAATTGCAAAAGCTCGAACAGGAACTTTGGGGCCTTACCATGGTAGGCTCAGACATCACGACCTATACCAACAGGTTCAGTGATTTGGCAATCCTTTGCCCAGGAATAGTTGCTCTAGAGAGCAAGAAGATCGAAAGGTACATCTGGGGACTGTCACCCCAAATTCGAGGAAGTGTTCTAGCTTCCAAACCAATCACTTTCGATAGTGCCAAACAGTTGGCACAAGCTCTCATAGACCATGGGGGTATGCCAAGACTTCGCAACTACCGCACCGGAGCAACCCAAAGGAAGCAACAACAACAATGACAATACCAACAACAACAACAACAACAACAACAACAACAAGAGATTCTGGAACAAAAGGAAGAGTCAACCTTCACAAGAACCTTCCAAGAAACAACAGATTGTGGTAGTCCATGCCGCTACTGCCCCCACTACTGCTCAAATTACCACTATACTAGCAAAGCCATATGCTGGGAACCTACCAAAGTGCAGCAAATGCAATTTCCATCACAACGGACATTGTCGGTAGATGCACTGCAACAACTGCAACAAGAAGGGGCACACTGCCCGTTTCTGTAAGGCACCGGCACGACCAATCACCCAAGTCCCTGGGGTCGGTGTGGGCCAGACGTGTTATGGTTATGGTGAGGCTGTACACTACAAAAGAGACTGCCCTAAGGCAAGGAATGCTGGTGGCACGGGACGAGTGCTGGCAATAGGGCAGAGCGAAGCGATAGCTGATCCCACGGTGGTTACGGGTACGTTTCTCCTCAATAACGTTTATGCATGCATACTCTTTGATTGTGGTACGGAGAGGAGTTTCGTGAGTCGTAAATTCAAGCACGTACTAAAACAGAACCCTAAAACACTAAATAATATATTTACAGTAGAAATGGCAAACGGTAGAACAGAAAGCACGAACGATATGTACATAGGCTGCACACTAACTCTAAACGAACATTCATTTCAAATTGATCTAATGCCGATCACTATAAAGAGATTTGATATCATCATCGGTATGGATTGGTTAAGCCTACACCATGCTGATATACTTTGTCACGAAAGGGGCGTTTGCCTAAATCTTCCAAATGGCGAAACTCTTGTCATTTATGGTGACAAACCCGGTACCAATTTACAAATCACCTCTTGCGTCAAAGCCCAGAAATACCTACATAAGGAGTACCATGCCTTCTTAGCCCACGTGGTAGATAAGGAAAAAGAAACGGAAGGAATCAAAGACATTCCAGAAGTCTGCGATTTTCCCGATGTTTTCCCTGAAGATCTCCTAGGAGTCCAACCAGAACGACAAGTCGAGTTCAGAATCGACTTAATCCCCGGAGCTACACCAGTAGCTAAGTCGTCGTACCATCTAGCACTGGCAGAGATGCAGGAGTTATCCAGCCAACTAAACGAACTACTCAACAAAGGATTCATCAGGCCGAGCTTCTCACCTTGGGGAGCACCAGTCTTATTCGTAAAGAAGAAGGATGGATCTTTCCGTATGTGCATCGACTACCGAGAACTTAACAAGCTCACTATGAAGAACTGATACCCACTACCACGCATTGACGACTTGTTCGACCAACTCCAAGGAGTGAGTTATTTCTTAAAGATCGACTTAAGATCCGGGTACCACCAAGTATGAGTCTTGGAAGGAGATGTTCCAAAAACAGCTTTTCGAACTCGTTATGGTCACTACGAGTTTGTAGTGGCGCCCTTTGGATTAACCAACGCACCAGCGGTGTTCATGGACTTAATGAACCGGGTGTGTCGTTCGTTTCTAGACAAGTTTTTGATCGTATTCATAGATGACATACTCATTTATTCGAAGACTAAAGAGGATCACGGTCAACACCTCCGACAAGTCTTGGAAACGCTAAGCAAAGAGAAGCCATACGCAAAATTCTCCAAGTGCGAATTTTGGATTCGGAAGGTAGATTTCCTAGGTCACGTGGTTAGAAAACATGGAATACACATGGACCCTTCCAAAATCAAAGCAATCGAGAACTGGTCAGCTCCAAGAACCCCAATGGAAATTTGACAATTCTTGGGCCTTGATGGCTACTACCAAAGGTTCATACAGAACTTCTCGAAGATTGCGAAACCACTTACCACCCTGACCCAAAAGGGTGTTACTTTCAATTTGGAAGAAAGACAAGATGCTGCATTCCAAACACTGAAGCAAGCACTGTGCAGCGCACCTATATTGTCCTTGCCAGAAGGAACAGAAGACTTCGTGTTCTACTGTGATGCATCTAATCAAGGTCTTGGATGCGTACTAATGCAATAAGGTAAGGTCATCGCTTACGCATCAAGACAACTCAAGACGCACGAAGTCAACTACACTACCCACGATCTTGAACTAAGAGTAGTTGTTTTCGCGCTAAAAATCTGGAGACACTATCTTTATGGCACAAAATGCACGATCTTCACCAATCACAAGAGCCTTCAGCACATCCTTAACCAAAAAGAACTCAACATGAGGCAGAGACGATGGGTTGAACTACTGAATGACTACGAATGCGAGATTCGCTATCACCCAAGAAAAGCGAATGTAGTAGTTGATGCCCTTAGTCGGAAAGAATACTCAGGTCGCCGAGTGAAATCCTTAACCATGACGATCCATTCACATCTGTCCACACAAATCAAGGAAGCTCAGAGAGAGGTCTTGAAAGCAGAGAACGTGGTAGGTGAAACCCTAAGAGGAATGGACAAAAATCTTAAAGTCAAGGGTGACGAAGTTCATTACTTCATGGATCGGATCTGGACACCGAAGTTTGGTGGATTCAGAGACATGGTCATGAACGAGGCTCATAAGACTCGATACTCCGTGCATCCAGGTTCGGACAAGATGTATTTAGACCTCAAGAAACTGTATTGTGGCCGAACATGAAAGCAGAGATCGCTACCTATGTGAGCAAGTGTCTGACTTGTGCTAACGTCAAGGTAGAGTACCAGAAGCCATCGGGATTGCTGCAACAACCCGAAATACCCGAGTGGAAGTGGGAACGGATAACGATGGACTTCATAACCAAATTACCCAAGACAGCAGGTGGACTAGACACCATCTGGGTAATCGTGATAGGTTAACAAAATCCGCACACTTCCTGCCAATAAGAGAAACCGAGAAGATGGAGAAGCTAGCTCGAACCTACATCCGAGAGATTGTGCGACTACATGGTGTGCCAATATCCATTATCTCCGACAGAGATAGTAGGTTCACCTCGCGGTTCTGGCAATCGTTACAAAAATCTCTAGGAACGAGGCTCGACATGAGTACTGCTTACCATCCACAAACCGACGGTCAAAGTGAGAGGACCATACAAACCTTGGAAGATATGATAAGAGCTTGTGTAATCGATTTTGGTAAAGCGTGGGATACCCATTTACCACTAGTCGAATTTTCGTACAACAATAGCTATCACTCCAGCATTAAAGTTGCTCCATTTGAAGCCCTTTACGGACGGAAGTGCAGATCACCACTGTGCTGGACTGAAGTAGGTGACACACAACTAGCCAAGGGACAAGTACCCGACATCACTCTAACTGGCCTGGAAATCATAAGAGAGACAACCGAGAAGATTGTACAAATTAGGGAACGACTAAAAGCTTCAAGAGACATACAAAAGAGTTATGCAGACAAAAGACGGAAACCCTTGGAATTTCAGGTAGGGGACTAGGTGCTATTAAAGGTCTCACCCTAGAAGGGGTTAATACGTTTCGGAAAACGTGGGAAACTAAACCCGAGGTATATTGGACCATTCGAGATCCTTGCAAGGATCGGCCCGGTAGCCTACAAACTCCGTCTACCGCAGGAACTCAATAACGTACACCCTACCTTTCATGTGTCAAACTTGAAGAAATGTTTTTCCGATGAGACCCTCGTCGTCCCTCTAGACGAGATCCAAATCAACGAGAGTCTCCACTTTATAGAAGAACCAATTGAAATCATGGATAGGGAAATTAAAAGAACAAAACAAAGTCGCATACCCGTCGTGAAGGTCTGCTGGAATGCAAAGCGAGGACCTGAATACACCTGGGAACGCGAAGATCAGAAGAAACACAAGTACCCACATCTTTTTCCCTAATCCACAAGTGTTTTATTTACATTAAATTTCGATACGAAATTCCCTCTAACGGGGGGATGATGTGACAACCCGATATTTCGATCCTATGTAATGACTTAAAAAGTCAAGTATTGTAACCACTTTTGAAAATAATGAAATTAACATTGAGAATAAAAATGTACAAAAGTCTCTATTTGGTTACCTACTATGTTAGATATAATTAAACCGTGATCGTACATAAAAAGAACGTCTAAATCTGACCTCGTATAAGGAAGTTATGATTTTTCCAAGTTCGGCATAGCGATAGACAACTAAAAACTCGAAACGGAGATCGGGCGACTTTTGGTCGGAATGACCTAAATGAGAATCGAAGGTCTCGACAATGGTTTTTTAACGGTAAAAAGTCTGGCAAAAACAGACATCGGATAAAGAAGTTATGGATTTCTAACGAACTTTTCTTACCCCGACCTTTTAATAAATAAATAATCAAAATAATTTCAAAATTTGCCGACGGAGTCTAAACGAAAGTTGTAGAGCGTAGTCTCACCTACGCGTGGATATAAAGAACGTCAAAAATGGAGTTCGTATGAAGAAGATATGAATTTTTGAAGTTTGCTAAATAATAAAAATATAAATTAAATCAAATTTCGGTATTATCCGAAGGAGGAGTCACCGGGCCAATCCGAGTTATGCCCAGCGTACTCGAGCACTAGGCCTCGGATCGTCCACGTCGCCCCCTATGCGAGGCTATGCCCCGTCCCATCCAAGCTCCAAGGCAGTCGAGGATGCGGTCACGCATGACGCACGAGTACGCCCAGCGTACCGAGGTGGTTCCCAACCCCTATAAAAGGGATGCGAGGGTTCCGGGGAAAATGCCCATTTCCTCTCATCTTTCTTGCGTTTTTGCCTCGTTTTCCGTGCACGTGATATCCCGAAGCCCCAGTTCCCATACTCAAGCCCCGAAGGTCGATTGTGCTCCCAAGATTCCCGAGAATCCCGAGAAAATCCGCTTTCTCGAGTCAAAGTTCTGCTCGGTTTTCATCTCGCCTTCTTCGATCTTTCGAGTGAGTTCATACCCCTATAAACTACACTTTTAAATGTTTTATAAATGTTTTTTATACAATATTAAGGGGGAGGAATGCAAGTAAAACACGCGGTTATTATCGTATATAACTTAACGATTCACTATATACACTTTTTATCTAAGTAATCATATGTGATTCATAAACTACAACATGAGTATTCTCGTATGAAATACATATTTTCAATAACACCTTGTCTTGTGGAAATAAAATGTGTTTATATATGTATATATACAAATCAAATGCTCCATTTTTACATTAGGTATATATGATCAGTCAAGTCACTTTACGTGTTATACTTTACATAATGAGTGAGCATTTCACTAGGGTTTACTATACGAACGAAACACACACTTTGAAAAACTATAATAGGTATAGTTTATGAGAAAACCAGGAACATTTACACACTAGAAACACTATATCAAAGAAATATTTTCTTACAGCAGAATAAATGGACATTTTTCATACGTAAATCTGTTTTATACTAACTTTTGTGAGACATTTCACGTACTTTCGAGTATGCATTTTAAGTCCTATATTATATACCATAATCCCTTGTAGGGGGAGCATGATACATGTGTATAGATCTATACGGGATTGACAATCCCGCACCTAAGTTGTTAGCTACAACTACGCCGGTAGGCCTGGGGTGACAAACGTCATAACTTTCCAACGCTTGAAGAACGTTGTTATAGGCATCCTGGTCAAATAGCATGGGTCTAAAACTCACATGGAGTATTAAAAACACATTGATTTACGGGGTTTTTCAAGTGCTTTAGCGATTTACACATAAAACTATTATTTTAGGCATGAAAAGCACTATTGCAATCACAGTCTTGGAACAATCAAACTACAATCTACTATAGTAGAAAATATGGGATTTTCTTGGAACATTTAACATGAACAACCCTTTTTCATTATTTTTCATATAAACATTGTGACTAAATACTTATGAACTCACCAGCTTAAATGCTGACCTACTCTTTCAAAACCACTTGTATTTCTTAAGGATTCAGTAATACAGGTAAACTGCAACTTTTGAAGAAGGGACGTTGCGGCGTTAGTTTAATTTCATTTTAAGCATCATATTGTAATTTTCTTTTGAAACAAGTACCTTTCAACAATGTAAACTTTTAAATTATATATGTGATTGTTGTATTGCTTTCTTTACTACGTATTCAATTGTTTCGATACTACATGAAGTCATCCGTCCTCGAACGATTCCGCCGTTCTGGTTTGAGGGTGAGACACAATGTACTCCTCCAGGGTCCAAAAATCCAAAATAAACTCTTAATGGTTAAGACAATGACTTCCAAACCTAGATATGACTCTAATGAGATGTCTTAACACGTAAAGTTGGCAACCTTACTCCTTTAAAAGGCTTAATGGGACCAAAACCCTAATAAAATTTGTCATAATCACCTAAACTCACTACTAGAAAAAAGGCTTTCCTTGTCAGACATTGTCTGTTGTAAATGCCTATACATGACAAATAAATGTTTGTCATTGAAAGCCATGTAATAAAGGATAATGACAAGCATTTGGCCTGTCATAAATTTTACAACAGACCTTTATGACCCACAATTACGACATACATACACGACACACGTTTTCGACATACATTTACGATTGGCTTTGTATGTCGTAATTTGTAACATTCTTGCAATTATGAAAAACTTTTATGACATTCTATACGACATGATTTTTGACATAGTTTGATGTATGTCATGGCATTCTCTCTCTCTCTCTCTCTCTCTCTCTCTCTCTCTCTCTCTCTCTATATATATATATATATATATATATATATATATATTCTTAATTTGTACCAAATATTAAACAAACTAAATTACACATTTAATGTCAAATAATGCAAAATAAGATATCATACATATACAAAAATACATTCCATTACCGTAACCATAATGCCAAAATGTTCTCTTGCAATTTTGGTTTTCATTTGAATTTTGTAAGGTTTTGGTTCCGTCGGAATCACTGATTCCAATTCTGTCGTAATCGCTGATTCTGGTTCCACCTTTACATATAATTAAAATTCCGTTGATTTGGCAGTGGAATGGAATCATAGATTCTGATTCCAACATAATCACAGATTCCGTTTCCATCAGAATCACTGATTCTGGTTCCACCTTCAGATAGAATTAAACTCCGTTTATTTGGCATTGGAATGGAATCACATATTCCAATTCCGTCGGAATCACAGATTCTAGTTCCACCCTTATTCCTTTTGTATTCTTTTAGATTGAGATAAGCATGGTTTAGCAACGCGTGACCACTTTCCACAAGATCCCTCCTGATATGCACCAGATTGATAGCTTTGGCTAAGTCCTCCAAAACACAAGCTTCTGGAACCCCGCAACTTCAAACAGAATTCCATCGATTCCAACACCATGCTAAGCCGATATCGGAACCTTCCAACCCTAAAATTAACCAAGGGTATTTTAGTAATTTCACATCACTCTAACACACACAAACACACACACACAGCCCTGCAGGATATTGAAGGGAAGCAGAAACACGACAAATAGAAGGAATAGCAGAGGGGTCTTGGGCACCAGCTCGGGCCGTCAGAAGGGCAGCATTCTTTTTGCAGCAATGACAACATCAGGTCCAGTAGAGCAACCCATTGCCTCCAACATTGCTTGTGGGGTTGATGGAAGCATGTAAAGGGCATTATCGGGATTTCGATAAAAAGCCGAAACTTCTTAATCAATCAAATCTTTTGAAGCATTTGATATGTCAATCACAACTTTACAAGCTGGAATAATTGTACTCGATGCATAGTCTCCTTCAGCTAATGGTTGTTGACTTTATCCATTTTTCCACACATGCAGATTCTTGTCACCAAATACATATGTAATTATGGTGTTTGTATCATCCAACATAAACATATGATTCACAGGACCCTAAAAGAAAAGTAAAAAAAAATCATCAGAACTGCAGTAATCACTTTAAAAATGTGCATACAAAAGGTAGGAACATACAGCATCTGTGGAAAACTTAAGTAGTTTTCTCCAACATCTAAGGTGAGAACTCTGATCTTGGTATTTGATGCAGCTAATATTTTATCATCTATCATTACAAGAAAACATACGTTAGAAGAAAAAGGTTAAGACAATTTAAGGACCATGTGTTGGGAAGACTCACCAGAAAAATATATACAGATGAAGAGATAAGTTTATTTGAGATTTTCATTTCTTTTAACAGTTCGCCAGTTTCAGAGTTCATTTCGCATGTTGTTCCATCTGTACTTATAGCACAAAGTTTACGCCCTTTGTTTGCAAAAGAAAGAGCAGCAATTCTACTGCACATGGAAAAGTTTTGAGCTTCAGGTATTACTCCAAATTTGGTTATTTTAACCATCAATAATCAGAAAATTTATGATCATATATATCATCTTATTATTTTTCCTAGCATATCTATGATGATGTCTATAAGATTTCCCTTTTAACTCTACAGAAGTGGCATTAATGATGAAGACTTCACCATCATCTGTTCCCAGTGCCACCAAACAAGTACTATTTTCTTTTCTGCGCTGAGAATTAAGAGGGAGAAGAAGAAATAAAGGATTATGGAGCCGGATATGAAACTATTAAGGCAAAAATGGAGTGTGAGAATCGAGATTTCCAATGCACTATAGAATATTCAAACATAACTCGATGGTTTTGGATCCCAAACCTGTAATTGAAACATAATCTCCTATCGGGATCTCTCACATAATCCTATAAATGGTTTTAAAGCTAATAAATAATATATTCAATCCAATTTTTTTTAAAATATATTAATAAAACTACCTGCAATTCTTGAAAGATAACCGAGATTGATTCATCTGTAGCAATGAAAGAAGGGATCTCAAGTTTTAGAGATTTGACTTGATATGCATATGAAGTGTTTATAAAGAGGTCTTCAAAATTTGGAGCAAAAAGAGAAGGCATCACTTTTGTAAAGACTTGAATGTTGCAGAGGACCTGTGTCAGTTGCAAAAACCTACTTCTTCAAATAGTATAATAAATATGATTAAAACAGTTTACACTAATTTTAATATTGGTTTTAATGTTGCAGAGGACCTGTGTCAGTTGCAGAGGACCAGAGTTTTTGAATCTTAGAGAAGGATGAATGCTTAAAAGTGGGACAGATACACCCAAAAGATCAATCTCTCATTGAGAGATTCCTTCTTGATTGCTGTTACCAACATCTTCATCCCACTCATGAAGGGATTCATTCATGATTGTTGTTACCAACATCTTCATCCCACCTCACCTGTTGAAATGGGTTTGAAATTTAATGAATTAAAGTATAAAATAATAAAACTAGTTATGAGGTTGACATGTGAAGTACCATTACGCATCTCCATTTTGATTTAGACCATTTGTAAGGAACTAAGGATCCATGTCACTTACTCCGGTCACATGGATTATCTTCACCTTTGAATTGACTACTCCAAATCCATAATCTGTAAGAAATGTCAAATGTCAGGTTGCATTAAATCAGGAAAGCTAATAAGTAAAAACACTAATTGCATATTCCAAAACGAAGTATGTGTTAGTAGTAACTAATATCCATATTAACGAAATTAAGGAGTATCTCCAATCTAGCTCTGCTATTACTCATATCAACATGAGTTTTTTGAGTAATCAGAGATGAAAAATTATCCATTGCTTCATCACAGACCAAGATACTACTGGAAATGTAAGGATGGTTGAAAAGAAGTAGAGTGAAACTGTAGAAGTTGATTGATTGTGTACCTGTTGATGACAGCATCTACGATGATTTGAATAGGATTAGCATCGGTTAACAGATGGATGATTTCCATTGCGTGTTTGAATATGCGAACAACCACGAGCTTTTTATCATTGTTTCTCCCATGCATCATGAGAGAGTTGGTTAATCGCTACATAATTGGGCATTGAGCCTTCCTGAACCTCCTTGCTTGGTACCTTCCAGTTGTGTGAGGCATGTAGATTGGATGCTTTGATGCAGTAGCAGTCTAGAAAGATCAGGAACCTGTTTACAGAATTCGCATATTATTCTAAATCAACCAGATCAAGATTGATGTTCATGAGCTAGAATCACAATACATTGAGCTTAATTTCATACAATCATTGAAGAAATTAACAGGAAGCGCAGATACTGAAACACATTACACAAACAAACATCTACTGATATCGGTGAATTTGGATTAATCGGTTAAGAAGATAACCTGAACGTCATCGTAGGTCCAGCGGTTAAAAAGCAAGATATTGCTGCGAGCCTTCCCGTAATCAACAATAGGCGCAACGACCTCCATTGCTTACAATTCTTACTCAAACTGTAAAGCAAAAGCCTTTGTGATTCACGAATCGGTGGAAGGAATGACAATGGCGTGACCGGTGGGGTAGTGGAAAGTCGGCGAGTGGTGAACGAGGATGGAAATAGCGAGGCAACGAGTTGATTTCTTGAGCGGGGAAACCCTAATCGATCGATGCTTTCTTTGATTTGATGGAAATGGTGACGTGATTTTGAATGGTAATACGAGATCTGAGGGTATCACCGTGTCTGAGCCTTCCAGTGAATTGTTGCAATAAGAAGCCCCACCAATCTTACAATGTACGATACTACCCTTTTATTTCTCTTTTATTCGCTTTTCAGTCCCTTGAAATATGATATATTCTTCAAAGGAAGATATATGGAAATATGAGTTGCAAACGTGAATTTCATCGTGACCCAAGTTTAGTCCATTATTTTATAAGTCATATCTTTTTTTTCGGAGCATTTCTTTGTGCATTGTTAAAAGAGTTAAGTAATGGATCATAGGTTCGATGTAAAAAAAATGTAACCTTTTTTTTAGTTAACTCTGTTGGATATATATTAAAGGATTTCAATATAATTTAGACAACTTATGGACCATCTTCCATTTTCATAGTACCTTTTTTCGTATTACATATTTTAAATAGATAGTCATTTTATCCATAGGATGGTACTTGTAACATTCTCCTTACCTAGTCAAGATAGTCACCAACAACTATAATTAAAACGTACAATTTTTTTTCTTCCTTGCATCTTTTAACAAATAACGACTATATATCTTCTATCAAACTTTATCAAAAATACCCTGTATTAAAATTATATATCCAGTATTAAAATTATATATCCATCTACGATAATATCTATATAATAAATTATTCTATATTATCTTAAACACTTTAATTATTCCTAAATTTCTTTAGATTGAATTTTAATTTTCAAAAACATTTTTCTATTAAGTTACATTATGTATCCTTTTAATTTTAACTTATTCTTATAGTATTAATGTAACAGCCCAGAATTCCAGGTATCTTTATTGATTTGATTATTTTGTGTTTTGAGAGGGGACTCGGCGAGTTGGAGCTCAGACTCGCCGAGTAGGGTCGCGATTCTGGACGCGGGATTCGTTTGGACTCGGCGAGTCCAGGATATGGACTCGGCGAGTCTGCGCTGTTTTATGAAACCCTAATTTCTCGGGTTTGGGACCTATTTAAAGGGCCTTATGGCCGTCATTTGTGCTCACCAGTCCCTTGAGTGAAACCCTAATCGAGTGTGAGCGTTTGGAGCATAGAAGGAGGCTATTATTGATCTTGGAGGTGTCATTTTGCAAGGAAAGAGGAAACCAGCCAAGGGGAAAGCAAGAGGAGCCATCTTCTGAGGATTTGGAGTCCAAAGCATCTCTATTGGGGTAATATTTCGAGCTATTCTCTTCTATGTTGGTGTTTTCATTGATTTAGGGTTTATTGAACCCTTTTGTGGCTAGATCTTGTGCTCCCTTGGACCCCTAAGAGATTTAGACTATAGATCTGGACCCCTAAAGGTCCAGAGTGTCCCTTTGCCCAAGCTTTTTGGGAATCAATGGAAGTTTTGGGTTGGAACCCTTATGCTTTAGATCAAAATGTTCATTATAAGCCATGGGGTGTGTTTTGGACACCAAGATAGGGACTTTACGTGGTGAATCAGTCTTGAAAGGCTAGATCTATGAATTGATGGAACAGATCTGACCTTAGAAGCGAGTTTGAGTAATTGCATGGCATGGACTCGCCGAGTCCGATGAGCAGACTCGGCGAGTAGCTTGAAGATTGCCTTAGATCGGCCAGTGAGTGATCCAGTCGAGTCACGGGTTGACTCAGTGAGTCAAGACGAGTTAGAGAGGGTCGACAGGTGGTCTGAGTCGAGTTGGGACTCGCCGAGTTGTTCTTGAGACTCGGCAAGTTGAGTCGGGGTGGCCCCGCGACTCTCCCAGGTGGAACTCGTCGAGTCAGGGGAAGCACTCGACGAGTAAGAAGGGAATCCTATGGAGTTGGTGGATACGTCTAGACTCACCGAGTTGCCCTTGTGCACTCGCCGAGTCCGGTCAAGTTGACCGTTGACCGTTGACCGTTGACCAGAGTTGACCTATGTTTGACTTCTTAGGGATAGTCAAACTTAGAAGATAAAAGTGTTAATAAGAGATGTATGATGTTATAGGGAGATTGTAGCTCGGCGGATCGAGCACGAGTGACTTCGGGATTTGCTAGCTTTCGATATTCACGAGGTGAGTCTTCTCACTATACTGTACCCGGAAGGGTTTGACTGTGTGACCGGAAGGTCGGATATGATATGTGATATATGTGCTATATGTGATAAGTTAATTGTTATACGTACTATGTATGTTATATGGGCCGGAAGGCATTATGTTATGGGCCGGAAGGCGTTGTGACGTGGACCGTAAGGTTGGCGTGGGTAGGACCGGAAGGTTTACCCAGCAGGGACGGAAGTCCCCTGAGACACATGGACCGGAAGGTCAGGGCCTGGAAAGGCGTATGTGTGTAAGTTGTATTTTTGGGGAACTCACTAAGCATTTATGCTTACAGTTGTTGTGTATGTGTTTCAGGTACTAGCGAGGACCGTGGGAAGGCGCCGGCGTGATCTGTACACACTGATAGATGTTTTGTGATCTTGGGATTCATATGATTTGTATTCTGACATGACACATGGAATGTTTATGCCTTGTTTGAAATGAAAATACTTTATTTTGAAATGAAAAATTTGTTTGAAAATTTACGTTGTTACAAATTGGTATCAGAGCCTTGGTTTGAGGGATTCGGGTGCACCTTCGGGCGTAACTGAACTCAAACCGAGGATTTGAGGAAAACTTTTAAAATAAAGGCATAAACTTTTATAAATGATTTTGGTGGTAAACAAGAAAGAAGCAGTATGTACGATCAGTCAGCGCCCGAACGGTAAAGATCCCCAAAATACCTTACAATGTTATGTTAAGAGATAAGATATGATATGAATTGTTATGCATGCTAGAAGACTAGGTATTCATGATAGGACTAGAGTGGCCTGATTTGTGATGCCTTAGTCTAGGGAGGTTTGCCGATATGAGATGCTTTGATAGCGTGCGGGTAGATAGTGCATAACAAAAGTAGAGTACTCACTATCCGGGGTTTGGGGAGGAAGACTTGGGATGAATGCTGATGCGGTGTAGTCGGTAGTATTGGGCCCGTACTACCGAAGACACCGGGTCAGGGGGAAACCCAAGTAAGAATCCCTAGATATCGGGGACTGAGTAGGGTTGTGTTATCGAGTGCGATTATACTCGATGGAGTCTCTGATAGTTTTATGTTGTATTTCAGAGACATCATGGTTGGACCACGCCACAGACTGAGTACGAGCGGTGTGAGTGACGAGGAGATTCGTCAGATGATTCATGAGGAGGTAGCTGCAGCGATCCGGGCTGAGATTCCGGAGATGTTTGGGTCTATTAAGACCACCTTGATGGAGACTTTTGATGAGCGGTACGCCGCATTGACTGAGGCTGCAGCCGCTGCAGCTACCGCAGCTGTGGCCGCTGCCAGGCCACAGGGGGGTGACTCGTTGCTGTTTCGGGAGTTCAGCAACACGAAGCCACCTGAGTTTGATGGGACGCAGGATCCGATTGCTGCGATGAGGTGGATCGCTGATATTGAGGGGTGCTTCTACACTTGTTCATGTCCGGAGCATCTGAGGGTACGGTTCGCTTTGAACCAGCTCCGTATGGGAGCGAAGGATTGGTGGAAGTTCGTGACAGCGAACTTCACTTTGGCAGAGATTTCAGCAGAGACATGGGAGAGGTTTACCTCTATGTTCAGAGACGAGTACGTTCCCCCGATGGAGAGGGAACGATTGGTTCAGGAGTTCTTGACCCTCAAGCAGGGTACTGATTCGGTTACGGTGATCACGCGGAAGTTTCATGAGAGGGCGATGTTCTGCCCCGAGCTGGTGTCCACAGAGCAGGCTCGGATGAGCCGGTACTTGGGTGTTTTGAGGAGGGATATCCGGGAGTTTGTGTCAAACTCCACCTATCATACCTTTGCTGAGCTTCAGGCGAATGCCAGGAAGCGCGAGATCGAGTTGGAGACCCAGGCCAGGGAGGAGGCCGAGTCTCAGCGGGTGGACCGGCGGCCGGCTCAGTCTCAGCCGGCAGCCAAGCAGACTAAGTCCGCCGATTCGAGGACGGGAGGTCCGAAGGGCCGCACTTGCGGAAAGTGCGGCAAGGGTCATGAGGGGACATGTCGATATGGTGCTTGCTACAAGTGTGGCAAGGAGGGGCACATCGCTAGGGATTGCCCCAAGGGGTTTATGGTTTGCTATCATTGCAACCAGACAGGCCATCGGAAGGCTGAGTGCCCTCAGCTTCTTCAGGGATCTGCACCTACTGCCAGGGCTACTGAGACTCGACCGGTGAAGGCCGAGGCCCCGAGGGCTCGTGGGAGAGCCTTTCAGCTGACTGCGGAGGAGGTCCGCGCTGCGCCCGATGTTGTGGCAGGTATGCTTTATTTCATGTATTTATTTTGATGTCGAGATATTATGCTTATTTTATGCTATGCGTAGGTACTTTCCTTGTGAACTCTGTGCCTGCTTTAGTGTTATTTGACTCGGGTGCGAGTCGGTCCTTTGTATCATTGGCTTTTAGTCAGCATATCAGCGTTAGTCGTGAGTCGTTGAGTCGGCCTCTGAGAGTTTCTATAGCTGACGAGAGAGTGATTTGTGCCACGGAGGTTCTCCGGGGATGTGTGTTAGAGATTTTCGGGGTTGAGTTTCCGATTGATCTGATTCCTATTGCGATGGGTGATGTCTGTGTCATTGTGGGCATGGACTGGTTGAGCCAATTCGGCGCCGTCATCGACTGTAAGCGTCAGCTGGTGACTATACGAGACCCTAGTGGGGGAGTTCTTTCGGTGTACGGCGAGGGTACCCGTTCAGGATCAGCTTTTTGTTCGGCCGCTAGGGCGAGGCAGTGTCTACAGCAGGGCTGTAAGGGTTTTGTGGCGTATGTGATGGATACACGGGAGGCTTCCGAGAGACCGAGATCAGTTGAGGAGGTCCCAGTGGTGCGTGAGTTTCCAGATGTTTTTCCCGAGGAGCTGCCGGGAGTACCTCCTGTGAGGCAAGTGGAGTTTGGTATTGATTTGGTTCCAGATGTTTTTCCCGAGGAGCTGCCGGGAGTACCTCCAGATGTTTTTCCCGAGGAGCTGCCGGGAGTACCTCCTGTGAGGCAAGTGGAGTTTGGTATTGATTTGGTTACGAGAATATTACTAACTTTTACATACTAGAAACACTATTTTCAAGAAGTCACTTTCGCATACAAGAACAAACGAACATTTTAACACGTAAATCTGTTTTTATACTAAGTTTTGTGAGACATTAACTTCACGTACGTTCAAGTACACATTTCAATCCCTGTATTATATACCAGAATCCCTTGGAGGGGGAGCCTGGTGTTTGTGTATAGATCTATACGGGCTTGACAACCCCGCGTGTAACACCGTAAAATTAAAACAATTTTTCACATTTGAAAAACACATTTTAATGAAAACCATTCAATCATAAAATGTCATAACATCATGTTTTTAATTCATAAATGTCTCCCAAGATCAAAATACATCCAATCCCATATGTGTGTACGAATCAAGCCGGCGCCTTCTCGCGGTCATCACTGGTACCTGAAACACATAACATTGAACACTGTAAGCATAAGCTTAGTGAGTTCCCCAAGATACCACAATAATCACATAATAGCCACTCGAGGCTGTAACTCTGTTGACCCTCTGGTCAATGTGTCTCAGTGGGGCCCTCCAGCCCCAACTCTCTGTGGGCCCTCTGGCCCTAACTTTAGGGACCCGAAAGTCCGAACTCTGTAACTCTGAATCATGCATATCACATATCACAATAAATCACAACACATAATAACATGCAATCACGCTGGCATATAACTCTACAATACTCTGTCTCTTAACTCTGTTACCACACTAGGTAAAGTATAGTGAGAAGACTCACCTTGGATATCTCAGTAAATCTCTGACTCGGTAACGCTGGCCTAGCCTCCGCCTAATCATATGAAAATAACACTCTATTTCATATAACTCTCAAAGGATAGACTATGCTCTCTTATGACACTCTCAGAAGGGTAAAAGACCATTTTACCCCTCTCGTAGCTCAAAGGCCCCACATTAGACCATACCCTAAAAGTCAACCAAAAGTCAACTCTCCGGGTTACGCTGCGCGTACCAGATGTGTACGCTGGGCGTACCCGGCTACACCACAGAATCGGGGAGCGCCACCCAGTACGCGAAGCGTACTAGGGATTACGCCCGGCGTACTCCCCTGCTTCAGCCGTTTTGCTCTTGAGGTCTTAAACAGTTAAAACCTATGTCCATATTTTAGAACCGACCCCTTCTAAGCCCCTTAATCCATAAAGTTGATGACTTTAAGCCTTTGCATGGCTGAACAAGTCACTAACTCCCAAAATGATCCAACCTTCAACTCTAGAAGGCTTAAAACACATGCATGGCTCCCAAGTAACATCCAAGATGGGAACTTTATGGCTCTACATCACTAATAACACTGAAAAGGGACAGATCTCGGACCATGGAGCACTTTACACTCATAAAGTCTCCACCTTTGGGGTTTTTAGCCCTAAAAAGGACACATACAACAACAACCAAAAGAAGAGGAAAGTTTTGAACTTTATACCTCCAAGAGTAGCTCTTTCCTCTGTAGATCTCAGATTCAAAATGTCACCTCAAGCTTTAGCCTCCAAGATCTCCTTTCCTCCTTCTTCACCAAGCCACTAAAGCACCAACAAGCTCAAATCAACACTCTCACACACTAAGAATGATGGGGCTCTCTTTTAGGGTTTCACTCACTAATATGGAGGCTAAGGAATGAGCCATAACACCCTTTAAATAGTTCACAAGGAGGATTAGGGTTTTTGCACCTGGGCTGGGTACGCGCGACGTAACTCTAGGTACGCCCAGCGTACCTTGGCGACTCCGCGTCCAAATTAAGCGTTGAGTATGCGCAGCGTACCCCTCTGGTACGCCCAGCGTACTCACTTGCTACACATCCTCCACTCAAGGACTAAACATGACAATTCAATAAAGAATAAGGATGAAAGATATGCACCTGAATCTTGGGGTGTTACAATTCTCCCCCACTAGAACTAGACTTCGCCCTCGAAGTCTCATTCCTCGAACAACTTTGGATGCTGCCCTCGCATCTCTGACTCTGCCTCCCAAGTCATCTCGGATCCCTTCCGATGTTGCCACTGAACGAAAATCAAAGGCACCTCCTTGTTCCTCAAAACCTTGATCTTCCGATCTCTGATTGCCACCGGTCTCTCAGCATAATTCAGGTTCGCATCCACCTGAATATCCTCCAATGGTACCACTGCCGACTCATCGGCTATACACTTCCTCAATTGCGACATGTGGAAAGTGTCATGCATCTGACCTAACTCTGCAGGTAGTTCCAACCGGTAGGCTACCCTGCCTACCCTTGCAATCACCTGAAAAGGACCGATATAACGGGGTCCCAACTTGCCCCTCTTCCTGAATCGGATCACTCCTTTCCAAGGAGAGACCTTCAGGAGTACAAAGTCGCCGACCTGGAACTCTAGCTCGGACCGACGCTTGTCCGCATAACTCTTCTGACGACTCTGAGCGGTCAATAACCTCTGCCTGACCTGCTGTATCTGCTCAGTCGTCTGCAGCACAATCTCTGTGCTACCTATAACACGCTGCCCGACCTCACCCCAGCAAATGGGAGTCCGACACCTCCTCCCATACAACAGCTCAAAGGGTGGCATACCAATGCTCGAATGATGGCTGTTGTTGTAGGAAAACTCTGGCAAGGGCAAATACGTGTGCCAACTCCCCCTAAAATCCAACACACATGCCCAGAGCATGTCTTCGAGCGTCTGAATCATCCGCTCACTCTGTCCGTCAGTCTGGGGGTGATATGCAGTACTAAAATGCAGCCTAGTACCCAACTCCTCATGAAACTTCTTCCAGAATCTAGAAGTGAAACACACATATCGGTCTGAGACAATCGAGATCGGCACTCCATGCCGTGATACCACTTCCCTCACGTACATCTCTGCCAACTTCTCTGCGGAAGAGCTCTCACTGATAGCAAGGAAGTGGGCGCTCTTTGTCAACCTGTCCACAATCACCCAAATTGCATCGACTCTCCTATTAGTCATTGGCAATTTGGTGATAAAATCCATGGTAATCTGTTCCCACTTCCATTCGGGAACCTCCAATGGCTGCCACTTACCATGTGCTCTGTCGCATGTTTAGGTTGGGCTGATCCATCAAATACTTGAGGCTCTTGTGGTCCGTGTATATCGTACACTGAACCCCGTACAGATAGTGACGCCAAATCTTGAGGGCAAACACCACTGCCCCCAACTCAAGATCATGGGTGGGATACCTCGACTCATGAGGCTTCAGCTGCCTTGATGCGTATGCTATCACATGCCCTCTCTGCATCAGCACCGCTCCCAACCCCAAGATCGATGCATCACAATACACCAAAAAGTCCTCCATCCCCTACAGGAGGGCTAACACTGGGGCTTCACATAGCCTCTGGCGAAGCGTCTCAAAGGAGGTCTACTGCTCTGGTCCCCATGAAAAAGCGACACCCTTCCGAGTTAACCTGGTGAGTGGCACGGCGATCTTGGAGAAATCCCTGATAAATCTCCGATAATAGCCTGCCAACCCCAAGAAACTCCTGATCTCGGACGGTGACCTCGGCACCTCCCAACTCATCACTGCCTCCACTTTGGCCGGGTCGACCAATATCCCCTTCTGGTTTACGAGGTGCCCTAGGAACTGGACCTCTCACAACCAGAAATCACACTTGGAGAATTTGGCGTAAAGCCTCTCCGATCTCAATACTCCGAGGATCTCCCTCAAATGCTCCTCATGCTGCTCTCTGGATCTCGAATACACCAAAATATCATCGATGAACACGATCACAGACCGATCCAACATCGGCCTGCACACTCTATTCATGAGATCCATGAACACTCATGGGGCATTGGTGAGTCCGAAAGGCATCACCACAAACTCATAATGCCCATAACAAGTCCTGAAGGATGTCTTCTGAATGTCCTCATCTCGCACCCTCACCTGATGATACCCCGACCTCAAATCGATCTTGGAGAACCAAGATGCTCCCTGCAACTGATCGAACAAATCATCGATCCTCGGCAACGGGTAACGGTTCTTGACCGTCAGCTTGTTCAACTCCCGGTAATCAATGCGCATCCGGTGTGAACCATCCTTCTTCTTGACAAAAAGGATAGGCGCTCCCCACGGCGAGCTGCTCGGTCGAATAAATCTCTTTCCCAACAGCTCCTGAAGTTGCGAGGATAACTCTTGCATCTCTGGAGGTGCAAGACGATAGGGAACCTTGGCAATAGGCGCGGCACCTGGAACCAAATCGATACTGAACTCCACTTGCCTCATGGGAGGCACACCCGACAACTCCTCTGGAAATATGTCCGGGAACTCACGCACTATCGGAACCTCCTCAACTGACCTCGAACTCTCTAAATCAACCCGCGTATCCATCACATACGCCACAAATCCCTTACAGCCCTGCTGTAGACACTGCCTCACTCTAGCGGCCGAACAAAACGCTGACCCAGAACATGTACCCTCGCCGTACACCGTAAGAACTCCCCCACTAGGGTCTCGTATGGTCACCAGCTGTCGCTCGCAGTCGATAATCGCACCAAATCTGCTCAACCAGTCCATGCCCACAATGACACAGACATCACCCATCACAATAGGAACCAAATCAATTGGGAACTCAACACTGAAAATCTCGAATACACACCCCCGGATCACCTCTGTGGCATATATCACCCTCTCGTTAGCTATGGAAACTCTCAGAGGCTGACTCAACGTCTCACGACTAACACTGATATGCTGACTAAAAGCCAAAGATACAACAGACCGACTCGCACCCGAGTCAAATAACACCAAGGCAGGTACAAAATTCACAAGAAAAGTACCTACGCATAACATAATATAAGCACAATATCTCAACATCAAAATAAATACACGAAAGAATACATACCAGCCACGACATCGGGCGTTGCACGAACCTCTTCCACGGTCAGCTGAAAGGCTCTCCCTCGTGCCCTCGGCGCCTCGGCCTTCACTGGCCGACTCTCGGTACCTCTGATGGCGGCAGGGGCAGATCCATGAGGTGCTCCCTGTGCTGATCCCCGCAACTGCGGACACTCTGCCTTTCGGTGTCCTGTCTGGTTGCAGTGAAAACATACTGCAAACCCCTTGGGGCAGTCCTTGTCCATATGCCCTCCTTGCCACATTTGTAGCAAGACCCTGCTCTGTACACTTCGTCGTGGTTCTTGCCGCACTTGCCATAAGTGCGGCCCCTCTGTCTCCCTGATCTCGAATCAGCGGGCTTGGCCTGCTTGGCTACCGGCTAGGACTGCGCCGGTCGCCAATCCCTCCCCTCAGACTCAGCCTCCTCCCTAGCCTGAGTCTCCAGCTCTATCTCCCTCTTCCGGGCATTTGCCTGAAGCTCGACAAATGTCCGATACGTCGAGTTCGCCACAAACTCACGTATGTCCCTCCTCAGAATGCTCAAATATCGACTCATACGTGCCTACTCGGAGGACACGTGCTCTGGGCAGAACATCACCCGCTCATGAAACATCCTTGTGATCACCGTAACAGACTCAGTACTCTGCTTGAGGGTCAGAAACTTCTGGGCCAAACGCTCCCTCTCCACTTGGGGAACGTACTCATCTCAGAACATAGCACTGAACCTCTCCTAGGTCACTGCTGCAAGCTCAGCAGGCGTGCAGTGCACCGTCACAAACTTCCACCAGTCCTTCGCTCCCAAGCGAAGCTGGTTCAGCGCAAACCGGACTCTCAAATGCTCAGGAGATGAGAAAGTGAAGAAACACCCCTCTATGTCTGAAACCCATCTCATCGCCGCAATCGGGTCCTGGGTCCCGTCAAACTCTAGTGGTTTTGTGTTGCTGAACTCTCAGAACAGCAACGCATCACCACCCTGCGGCCTCGTCGCAGCTATGGCTGCACTGGCTGCAGCAACAGCAGCCTCAGAACGAGCAACGTACTTCTCATCAAATGTCTCTATCAACGTGGTCTTGATAGAACCGAACATATCTGGTATCTCTGCCCTGATGGTCGTAGCCACCTCCTCCTGGATGATCCTATGGATCTCCTCATCCCTTGTGTAACTGGTCCCTGATGCTTGGCGAGTCCCAACCATGATCTCTCTCTATGAAATACAACATAAGAATAATATCAGGGACTCACTCGAGTATATTCACACTCGAGTACTCCATCCTACTTGTTCCTTGGTACTACAAAGATTCTTACTTGGACTGTGCACTGATTCGGTGTCTTCAGTAGTACGGGCCCAATACTACCGTCCACACCGCATCAGCATCCACCCCAAGTCCTCCTCCCAGATTCCCAAGTCCCAAGCACTCTACTCTCTCTAATCATATGATACTCGCAAACAGATCTCTCACAATCTCCTCGCTGCTACCTAACCACTCTGAAATATTCATAGCAGCAAGACTCCTAGACTCAGGCATCACATATCAGGCCACTCTAGTCCTAATAAGAATACCTAGTCTACTCTAGCACGCATATCATAACTCATTATATAACATAGCACATCATAACTCATAACACTTATAATAATGGTATTTTGGGAAATCACCGTTCGGGCGCTGGCTGTTCGTACACACGTCTCTGCTCTATTTGTCTCGCAAGTTCTTCTTTTGTAAACTTGTTTTATAAAATTTTTCTCAAATCCTCGGTTTGAGTTCAGATATGCCCGAAGGTGCACCCGAATCCCTCAAACCTAGGCTCTGATACCAACTTGTAACACCGTAAAATTAAAACAATTTTTCACATTTGAAAAACACATTTTAATTAAAACCATTCAATCATAAAATGTCATAACATCATGTTTTTAATTCATAAATGTCTCCCAAGATCAAAATACATCCAATCCCATATGTGTGTACGAATCAAGCCGACGCCTTCCCGCGGTCATCACTGGTACCTGAAACACATAACACTGAACATTGTAAGCATAAGCTTAGTGAGTTCCCCAAAATACCATAATAATCACATAATAGCCACTCGAGGATGTAACTCTGTTGACCGTCTGGTCAATGTGTCTCAGTGGGGCCCTCCAGCCCCAACTCTCTGTGGGCCCTCTGGCCCTAACTCTAGGGACCCGAAAGTCCCAACTCTGTAATTCTCAATCATGGATATCACATATCACAATAAATCACAACACATAATAAGATGCAATCACACTGGCATATAACTCTACAATACTCTGTCTCTTAACTCTGCTACCACACTAGGTAAAGTATAGTGAGAAGACTCACCTCGGTTATCTCGGTAATGGCCTAGCCTCCGCCTAATCATATGAAAATAACACTCTATTTCACATAACTCTCAAAGGCTAGACTATGCTATCTTATGACACTCTCAGAAGGGTAAAAGACCATTTTACCCCTCTCATAGCTCAAAGGCCCCACATTAGACCATACCCTAAAAGTCAACCAAAAGTCAACTCTCCGGGTTACGCTGTGCGTACCAGATGTGTACGCAGGCGTACCCGGCTACACCATAGAATCGGGGAGCGCCACCCAATACGCGACGCGTACTAGGGATTACGCCCGGCGTACTCCCCTGCTTCAGCCCTTTTGCTCTTGAGGTCTTAAACAGTTAAGACCTACGTCCATATTTTAGATCTGACCCCTTCTAAGCTCCTTAATCCATAATGTTGATGACTTTAAGCCTTTGCATGGCTAAACAAGTCACTAACTCCCAAAATGAACCTTCAACTCTAGAAGGCTTAAAACACATGCATGACTCCAAAGTAACATCCAAGATGGGAACTTTATGGCTCTACATCACTAATAACACTGAAAAGGGACAGATCTCGGACCATGGAGCACTTTACACTCATAAAGTCACCACCTTTGGGGTTTTTAGCCCTAAAAAGGACATATACAACAACAACCAAAAGAAGAGGAAAGTTTTGAACTTTATACCTCCAAGAGTAGCTCTTTCCTCTATAGATCTCAGATCCAAAATGGCACCTCAAGCTTTAGCCTCCAAGATCTCCTTTCCTCCTTCTTCACCAAGCCACTAAAGCACCAACAAGCTCAAATCAACACTCTCACACACTAAGAATGATGGGGCTCTCTTTTAGGGTTTCACTCACTGATATGGAGGCTAAGGAATGAGCCATAACACCCTTTAAATAGTGAACAAGGAGGATTAGGTTTTTTGCACCTGGGGCGGGTACGCCCGACGTAACTCTAGGTACGCCCAGCGTACCTTGGCGACCCCACGTCCAAATTAAGTGCGTGAGTACGCGCAGCGTACCCCTCTGGTACGCCCAGCGTACTCACTTGCTACACATCCTCCACTCAAGGACTAAACATGACAATTTAATAAAGAACAAGGATGAAAGATATGCACCTGAATCTCGGGGTGTTACACCGCGCCCTGGCTGTTAGCTACAGTACACCATTTGGGGTGACAAACGTCAGAACATTCCAACGCCTGAAGAACGTTGTGTATAGGCAATCCGAGTCAATAGCATGGTTATAAAACTCACATGGGGTATTAAAAATACATTGATTTACAGGGTTTTTCAGACGTATTGGAAATTTTATACGTACATACATTTTCTAGAAACAAACATTGGTCTTGATAGAAGGCTACATTTATACTAGTAGAAAATATGGGATTTTCTAGGATCAAACAAACAAGAACAAAACATTTTATTTCATACAAACATTGTCATTTAACACTTATGAAACTCACCAGCTTAAATACTGATCTACTCTTTCAAAACTACTTGTATGTCCTAGGGATTCAGTAATTACAGGTAACAAACAGCTTTTGAAGAAAGGACGCTGTGGCGCCAGTTTAAATTCATATTTTGGCATCATATTGTAATTGGTTTTGAACATGTACCTTTTAACAATGTAAACTTTCAATTATATATATGATGGTTGTATTGCTTTCTTTACTATGTATTCATTTGTTACGCTACCACATGAAATCATCCTCCCCCGAACGTTTCCGCCGTTCCGGTTTGGGGGTGTGACAAATTGGTATCAGAGCAATGTTTATAGTGACCTAAGTATATTGAACCACATAAAATATACAAACTGTAAATGCTTAAGGGACTAATACTCTCTGATAAAACATTTTTTTTGTTTTACGCCTAAGCCGTGTTTCGTTTAACTTAAATTGTTATTTCAATTAAGTACAAATACATGCATACAACAACTTATTTTCATGATTATAACTATACAAGAAGTATTTAGACAAGTTGGACACTACGATTAAGACTCGATATATGTAATCAAATTTAGGACAAATATAACATGATCAACTATATTTGTCCGAGATCGGACCAATGTATATCGAGGAATGCTCGTAGTGAGCAACACGTCAAAACTTACCAAAACATCAAGAGAATCAAACACACGAATTTAAATACTACAGGAGTATTTATTACATAGAATAGCTTATCATACATGTTTAGTCTTACATGTTCCAAACATTATTCAATTCTTATAACCCTATTCTTATACAGTCAAATGCCTGGATATCACCAATTACGAGTACTAGAGGGGGATATTCCCAAGACAGCCTTCTGAACCCGTTATGGACACTACGAATTTGTAGTGACGCCATTCGGATTAACCAACGCACCAGCAGTATTCATGGACCTAATGAATAGGGTGTGTCATCCTTACTTGGATCAGTTCGTCATCGTTTTCATCGATGATATACTTATCTACTCCCGAAGTAAGGAAGAGCATAGTCAGCACATACGAAAAGTCTTAGAAACATTACGTTCGGAGAAGCTCTATGCGAAGTTCTTTAAATGTAAATTTTGGATTCGAAGAGTCGAATTTTTGGGCCACATGGTTAGCGAGAAGGGGATACACGTGGACCCCTCCAAAATTAAGGCCATTGAGAACTGGTCGGCACCAAAGACACCTACAGAGATTCGTCAATTTCTAGGTCTCGCTAGCTATTATCGCAGATTCATAAAGAACTTCTCTAGCATTGCGAAACCTCTCACTACATTGACCCAGAAAGGCGTGGCCTTTGACTGGGAAGCAAAACAAGAGAAGGCGTTCCAAACTCTGAAACAGGCTTTGTGCACCACGCCGATACTATCCCTCCCCGAAGGGATAGAAGATTTCGTAGTGTATTGCGATGCATCAAACCAAGCACTTGGTTGTGTTCTTATGCAAAGAGGGAAGGTTATTGCTTATGCATCCCGTCAGCTTAAGACACACGAAGTAAACTATACGGCACACGATCTTGAGTTAGGAGCAGTAGTATTTGCTCTAAAGATCTAGAGACACTACTTGTATGGAACAAAGAGTACTATTTTCACCGATCACAAGAGCCTTCAACACATTTTCGATTAGAAGGAGCTCAACATGTGACAACGACGATGGGTCGAGTTACTCAATGACTACGAATGTGAAATTCGTTATCATCCTGGCAAGGCCAATGTGGTAGCTGATGCCCTCAGTCGAAAAGAATACACTGGTCGGAGAGTCAGTTCTCTGACTATGACTATCCATTCCCACTTATCCACCCAAATTAAGGAGGCTCAACTGGAAGCTTTGCAACCTGAAAATGTGGCGGGTGAATCCCTGAGAGGAATGGAAAAGAATCTAGAAATAAAGGGTGGCGGAGCATATTATCTCATGGATCGTATCTGGACACCGAAACATGGTGGTTTCAGAGACGTGGTCATGGCCGAAGCACACAACACGAGATATTCCGTCCACCCAGGTTCAGATAAAATGTATATGGATCTTAAGAAACTGTACTGGTGGCCTAACATGAAAGCAGAAATTGCTACCTTCATAAGTAAATGCCTTACTTGCGCAAAGATTAAGGTCGAGTATCAGAAACCGTCAGGATTACTACAACAGCCGGAAATACCAGAATGGAAATGGGAACGGATTACTATGGACTTCATAACGAAGTTGCCCAAGACGACGGGTGGACTCGATACCATATGGGTCATCGTCAACAGATTGACCAAATCCAGGCATTTCCTACTAATCAAGGAGACTGACAAGATGGAAAGGTTTACAAGAACTTACATAAGGGAAATAGTGCGACTGCATGGTGTTCCGATATCCATTATCTCCGATAGAGATAGTAGATTCACTTCAAGGTTCTGGCAGTCACTATAAAGTTCCCTGGGGACTAGACTAGACATGAGTACAGCCTACCATCCACAAACAGACGGGCAAAGTGAGAGAACGATACAAACTTTGGAAGATATGCTGAGAGCCTGTGTGATTGACTTTGGAATGGCATGGGACATCCATTTACCCCTTGCCGAATTTTCATACAACAATAGTTATCATACGAGCATAAAAGCTGCTCCATTTGAAGCCCTCTATGGCCGTAAGTGCAGGTCCCCTCTGTGCTGGACTGAAGTTGGCGACACCCAGTTAGCTAAAGGACGAGTTCCTGAAAGCACTCTCAACGATCCGGAAATCATACGGGAAACGACAGAGATGATCTTTCAGATTCGTGAACGGTTGAAAGCCTCTAGAGACCGACAGAAAAGCTATGCTGACCAAAGGAGGAAACCTTTGGAATTCCAGGTAGGAGACCGCGTTCTATTGAAGGTCTCACCGTGGAAGGGCTTAATACGCTTTGGAAAGCGTGGAAAGCTAAATCCAAGATACGTAGGACCTTTCGAGATTCTCGCCAGAATCGGCCCTGTAGCTTACAAGCTTAATCTACCATGTGAACTTAGTAACATACATCCAACCTTCCATGTCTCGGACTTGAAAAAGTGTCTGTCCGATGAGACTCTTGTTATTCCACTCGACGAGATTGAGATCAACAAGAGCCTCAACATTGTGCAAGAACCGGTAGAAATCATGGACTGATAGGTCAAACAAACGAAACAAAGTCGCATACCCATCGTGAAGGTTCGCTGGAACGCCAAGCGAGGACCTGAATTCACATGGAAACGCGAAGATCAAATGAAACAAAAGTACCCTCACCTTTTTCTCTGATTAACAAGTATCTTTCTTACTTTAAATTTTCGGGACGAAATGTCACACCCCCGAACCAGACGGCGGAAACGTTCGAGGGCTATTGTGACTCAATTGAATACCATCACAATGATTATACATGAATCATAACATCATTCATCACCATGCATTGTAATATTACAACTGATATTGTTTACATTCAGTACATTGTTTTAAACATTACATTTCCACAACTTAAACCGTTCGATACTAATTTAAACAAAACACCGTGACATTACTGGATACATATTCTTCAATTTACCTGTTACCTGAGAATACAAGTATTTTGGAAAAACGTCAACATATGAAATGTTGGTGAGTTCATAAGTCATGTTTGAAAAATAATGATTTTTGAGTAGTTTGAAAACCCAGAAAATCCGATATTTTCTGAAACGAATATTGTATATGAGAAAAAGTGTGGAGATCCATAGTATGCTTGTCGATTTTTGTAAACGTGTATAATTGTTAAACCTTGTATACATCACTTAGGTAAGAGTGTTGAACTTCCCGGGAAAACCCGATGTTTTCCTCATACATAAAATTTCGTGTCTTGTTTATTGTTATATCAATACGTCGATTGTTTCCGATAATTCCAGGTGACATTGGATTAATTATGGGTTGTGAGTCGTTATAATCACGCATTAATGAAGATGACTAGTTTATAACTATCAAATACAAACGATCCCTTAGGCTTCGTCCGTACTACTCACTTAATCCAACCACCCTGACTTCTCATAGCCCCACAACCGAGGAGAAAGGAAGGTACGAAGTCCCCATTATTTCCATAAGTCGTTCAAGCCTATCGGGAATGCGAAAGGCACTTGGCCAGACTCGCATTTGACTTCTCGATTTTGCTAGCAGTACCAATGGGCCCTTGGGGCCCAACAGCACAATAAAGCTATTGAAAGTCCTTTTACATGGAATTAGGTCATAGAAGGCCCAATAACATGTAAGCGCGTTCCCTTCGGGCCTAAAGATCATGTTATTGGGCTAGTTAGGCCAGCAAGCACGATTTGAAACTTTCAAGCCCAAAGATTGTATATTGACTTCTCGTAAATTTCGCGTGTTTATTGAAGTACTATTGTTTATAAATTTTTGATTCGTCATTGATTCGAGACCGAATTAATTCGTTTGGTAATGATATTGGTGTTGAAAGTGATTTGTTATTACGTTTCGCCGGTAGCCGTGGTGCTCGTATTTTATCTTAAGGGATTTATTGTTTAAAAATAAGAGTTTACCTTTTTATGACCCTTCTTGGATAAAATTTACACTTTTAACCCTTTACATAAAAGAATTTCCATTTTAGTCCTTAAACCATTTTTCTTGACACTTTAGTATCAAAACTTATTGAAAAGACATTTTCAGCCCAGATTTACTTGATAAACAGCTTAAGTCCTTCAAAAATGAAATTTTCTCGGTTGGAACCCTTATTTTCGCAACTTTACAGTTTTGGCCCAAAATGGAAAATTTTTGCATTTTTAATCCCTTTTGACTTTGAAAAACATTTTTGACCCTTGAAATAGTTTTAGTACACTTGTAATCCCCTGTTTTACAGAAAGTTGCATTTTCAGCCCCTCAATTTCAAAAATCTCGCAATTTGGGGCTTATTGGGCCGAAAAGCCCAATTTAGCCCATTATGTTCAAAATTTATATTTTAAGCCCCTCAAAAGTGTTGATATTCAGAAAATTTATATTAGAAACTGTTTGGACTCTTTTCAACCTCCATAAATTATCATTTGTCATTTTGGGCTCTTAGTTTTTGTATTTTTGACAATTTGAGCCCAAAAATGGGTTTTAAGTCCAAAAATGTTCATTCTAACCAAATAAACTATATTTCTAGACTTGATTAGTGTAAAATGGTATAAGTTATGTTTAGTTCATTCCTCATATTGTAGATTTCAGTTTTTAGGTGCTTTTTGGCTAACATATTCATCACAAAACACATAAGATCATACATACAAGCATAAAAATCATACAAGGCATACATTTACTCATAGATCTACAAATTTTCTTGTATTCCCCTCCACAAAAACTCATAAAAACCGAAAAAGAGGGGGTATGAAGCTCACCTTGGGTGTGGTTTCGGTTTTGGAAGGAAAAATGAGAAAAAATTCGGCCCTAGCAACCTTCCTTGGAAGATCTCGAACTTGGATGCTTCTTAGATGCTAAATCATAAGTTTGAATGGATTAAGAGAAGATTCTTGAATGGAATGAAATAACTAGCTTATGGTTCTAACATCAACTTACCTTAGATGATGTGTTTGTGGGAAAACCCCCTTGAAAGCTTCCTAATTTTCGAACACTTGGAGACGAATGGAGAGAGTTTCTTTTGAGAGAGTTTGAGTGAAGTGTGTGTGTGTGTGTGTTTGGGTTCGGCCAAGAATCAAGAAGAAAGGAGAGAAGAGAGATATGTGAAAGGATGGTGCATGGAAGTATGAGTCCTCTTGCATGGAAGTCCCTTGAATAATGGTGAGGTGGCACACCCAAAGTCATCTCTTCCTTCCTTTGGGCTTGGGCCGAGAATGGAGAGGGAAAGAGGAGATTTTTGGGCTTTTTGCCCTTAAGCCCATATTATAGTTAAGCTAGATGATGCTTGACTCAAATAAATCAAAGTATAATTTTTATGACCTATTAGGGCTAAGTTAGGTAAATTATGCCCCAAAATGGTTCATGTAATTAATTTATTTCACTTTAGGCCCAATATGGCCCAAAATATTGAAACACATGAAAGTGGGTCCAACTTGAGCCCATTCAAGAGTTCTAAGCCCAAGATGGTCAAATTGGAAGCTTATTGGTCTATTGGGCCCAATAATAAATTCCTAGTCCAAAATGGACTTAAACAAGAACTCCTAGGGTTTCCAATTGCTTATTGACTACTTGAAATGCTTGCATGGGGTGTTTGTTTGAAATTTTATTGTCATAGAGTATGCATTATACATGCTCTTATGTCTTTGATTCATAATTTGGCTTAAGTGTTGTAGTTACAAGGCACAAAAATTTCTAGTTGTGACACGAAATTCCCTCTAACGGGGGGATGACGTGACAACTTGATGTTTCAACTCTATGTAAATGCCCTAAAAAGTCAAGTATTGTAACCACTTTTGATATAATGAAATTAACTTTGAAAATAAAAAGTCCAAAAAGTCCCTAAATAATTACCTACTATGTTTGATGTCATTAAACCGTGATCGTACGTAAAAAGAACGCCCAAATCTGACTTCGTGTAAAGAAGTTATGATTTTTCCAAGTTTGGCTTAGCGACAGACAGCTAAAAACTCGAAACGGAGATCGAGCGACTTTTGGCCAGAATGACCTAAACGAGAATCGAAGGTCTCGACAATGGTATTTCAACGGTAAAAAGTCTGGTAAAATCAGACGTCAGATAAAGAAGTTATGAATTTCTAATGAAATTTTCTTACCACGACCTTTTAAAAATAAATAATAAAAATAATTTCAAAATTTGTCGACGGAATCTAAACAAAAGTTGTAGAGCGTAGTCTCACCTACGCGTGGATATAAAGAACGTCGAAAACGGAGTTCGTATGAAGAAGATATGAATTTTAGAAGTTTATTAAATAAATAAAATATAAATTTTATTATTTAATCTCGGCATTATCCGAAGGAGGAGTCACCAAGTCGATCCGAGTTACGCCCAGCGTACGCTCGTACGCCCATTGTACTCAAGGCCTATGTGAAGCTATGCCCCGTCCCATCCGAACTCCGAGGCAGTCGAGGATCCGGTCACACGTGACTCACGAGTACGCCCAGCGTACCGAGGCGGTTCCCAGCCCCTATAAAAGGGATGCGAGGGTTCCGAAGAATGGGCTCAAATTCTCCAAACTTTCTAGCGTTCGTGCCTTGTTTTCCGTGCTCGTGCTAACCCGAAGCCCCGGTTACCTTGCTCAAATCTCGAAGGTCGTTTGTGCTCCCGAGATTCCCGAGAATCCCGAGAAAATCCGCTTTCTCGAGTCGAAGTTCTACTCGGTTTTCATCTTGCCTTTTTCCGACTTTTCAAGTGAGTTCATAACCCTTAATTAACCTTTTAAATGCTCTATAAATGCTTTTATATGCTTTAAAGGCGGGGAATACAAGTAAAACACACGATTATTATCGTGTGTTACATAAAGATTTATTATACACTTTTTATCAACAGAATCATATGTGATTTATAAACTTTATAGGGAAACTTTCGTATGCAAAAATATATCATGATAACATCATATCTTTTGAAATGAAAAATGTTGTTATATATGTATAAATCAAACACTCTGCTTAGACTGCATGTATATGTGTCCATCTTAGACACTATAAAAATTTATATTTTCATAACAAGTGATTCATTTTTCTAGGGATTTCCAAACAAACGATACACACTTAAACAAAACTATAATAAGTATAGTTTTACGAGAACATTACTAATTTTTACATACTATAAACACTATTTTTAAGAAGTCACTTTCACATGCAAGAACAAACGAACATTTTTACACGTAAATCTGTTTTCATACTAAGTTTTGTGAGACATTAACTTCACGTACGTTCGAGTACACATTTCAAGTCCTGTATTATATACCAGAATCCCTTGGAGGGGGAGCATGGTGTTTGTGTATAGATCTATACGGGCTTGACAACCCCGCACCCTGACTGTTAGCTACAGTACACCATTTGGGGTGACAAACGTCAAAACATTCCAACGCCTGAAGAACGTTGTGTATAGGCAAGTCTAGTCAATAGCATGGTTATAAAACTCACATGGGGTATTAAGAATACATTGATTTACGGGGTTTTTCAGACGTATTGGAAATTTTATACGTACATACATTTTCTAGAAACAAACATTGGTCTTGATAGAAGACTACATTTATGCTAGTAGAAAATATGGGATTTTCTTGGAACAAAGAAACAAAAACAAAACATTTCATTTCATACAAACATTGTCATTTAATACTTATGAAACTCACCAGCTTAAATGTTGATCTACTCTTTCAAAACGACTTGTATGTCCCAGGGATTCAGTAATTACAGGTAACAAACAACTTTTGAAGAAGGGACGCTGCGGCGCCAGTTTAAGTTCATATTTTGGCATCATATTGTAATTGGTTTTGAACATGTACCTTTTAACAATGTAAACTTTCAATTATATATATATGATGGTTGTATTGCTTTCTTTACTATGTATTCATTTGTTACGTTACCACATGAAGTCATCCGCCCCCGAACGTTTCCGCCTTTCCGGTTTGGGGGTGTGACATATGGACTGAGACATGGATTATAATCATTCTCTGTGTCCATTTGTTGGTTCCCGATTTTCGATTTATGATGACTGACTGGTTGAACAAATCAAATCAGTCCTGGCTTGGCCAAGCACTTACATGTATCATCATTAAATCATCGAGGGGCCCACATATATCGCTTTAATCCCGAAGGTAAAAGGAATGGATAAACTTCGACTCATATGGCTTGTTCTACTACTTGTTGAATCATACACAAAGGCACGTTTTATAACATCGAGTTACCAATGTGTTTTCGTGCAATCAATGTACAACCAACTCATAGTAACAACTCATATATCTAGGTTTAAAGAATATAAGATATTATCGTCTCATGATCACTCGTGATAAAATCCATGAAGTGATTCAAATGAGCGCGAGTTGAATCCAATACTTATAACTTATGAGCACTCATGAGTGTTGTAGCACAACTTTGTCCACCAACTTGGACCTCTACAAGCCAACCCATGACAGTCTTGATTCATATCTACTTCCAACATATGACCGACTGTGGATGGTTTGAATAACTTAGTCATTCGGAAGAATAACCTAGTTACTATGGAAGTCAAAACATACAAAGTGAAACAGAAGAATAAATGAATCAAATATGGTATCAAACCCTATGAATATAAATAGACCACTTTTATTTATCATCATACTAATTTCTCATTATTCATTGTTTCGGTTTTATTAACTTTATACCTGAATTAAAAACACTAGTTGTCCCATGCTCCAAGCATGTACACTATGTTTTTCTAAACAATAGCTTTGCCATACACCAAGTATGCTCTCAATGTTTTTCTATGATCCTTTTCTTTGTGAACTAGATCAATTGAACATAATTTCAATGATTCTCTTTTCACACTCCCAATTCCTTGTCTTAAATGTAAGAATTCCAAATTCCTATCATTTATCGAAATTTGTTTAGATTTTAAACTTATATGCACTGTTCCTCTTGTAATGATTATGCACAAAGCCACAAAGGCTTGGCAATAATCATTACAGAGTATCCCAATGGAGAGCAATTCCATGGAAACGATGTATCAGATTCAAAGCGCATTGCTTTGAACATGCTTCTTGCATTAAGTTTCTTTAACCTTACACAGATTGCATCCACCTATGAAGACAACTCTATATTCCCATTTTGACTACCACTTTTGAACAAGAGTTGCCTCTTTTCAGACTATGTCAATATGGTCCTTCCAATATTAACAGTATACTTCCAACTGTCCTTGAGCAACCAATCTTTGGTAAACCTTAGATTGTCCTCGACAATCGGTTAATAACTTTAGTGATATCCAATTCTAGACATTTTCCTCCTTAATGCCCCAAGGCGTTTGGAAAATTCAGAAAGGATAAATATTATAGCACATGTAATCGATCTTGTACCCAAAGTAAATGGGACACGATTCATGATGTTTCACATAAAGACATGGTTCTAGACCAGTCTTTTGCCATAATAATTTTTTGTTTGCCATATTCTCAAAATTTGACTATGAAAAGGAATGTCGTAATCTTAATCGAATTTTGAGAACACAATATATAGAATTTTCTTAAGTTGAACCAATCCAACATGGAATTCATATATATATATATATATATATATATATATATATATATATATATATATATATATATATATATATATATATATATATATATATATATATATATATATATATTCTTGACTAAAGGTGATTAAAACCTCAATATAAGCTCTTTAGAATGCTTATAAACTCAATCTAAGCTTTTTAGAATTGAAATGAAGTATAATTTCCTCTCCCTTAATTATAGCAAAACAACTTTTTCAACCCCTGCAACCTCATGAATTGAAACTTTTGTTTTCTATAATTAACATTGCTAACTTGCAATTCTTATCATAATTATCATGCTCCCACTAACATGATGATTATTAGCATAACACTTATGCTCACACTAGCTTTGACATGTATCCAGAAAACAGCTAGACCTCTAGAAGTCAATACTTTATTAACATTCTTAATCATAGTCTCAATTGTTTAGACCTTTTTCCAGTTCTCATGAGTCAATGTTAGTGTGCCGGTTAACCACGCACGCTCCACTAACGACTTTGAGAACTGCAAATATCACAATTGTTGTCTACTTAAAATCTACTTAGTAAAAGAATTTCCTAACCATCATTTTCATGAATCAGAGAGAAACCTTATGACACTTAGATTTTATGGTGTATATGTTCTTATCCATGCGAATTTGTCAAACCATAATCACAAGACTAGGTTAGTGACAAATCCTAACTCATCTGGATTGAACTTGTGCAATCTTAACTTATTGCCACCTGGCAGCTCAAGGGCCTGCCATTGCTTCCAAGTAGCTATGCAAACAATTGTGAACATGTAGAACTCAAATGTATAGCCAACATAACTGGAATGGGCACATAAATGTCAGCACTCTAGGTTACAAACCTCTAGTTGTGTGCTAGTGATGAAATACAACTTTTATTCTTGATTACCTCTTGAAACCCTTTCAGGATCATTTAGACTCCCACTGTCTCCTTGACCTATAAGACTTTCTTGCCAAATATTCAAGAGATAGTGTGGATTCTAATCAAGACAGACACTTAACTCAATTGTCCTTAGTTGGTCTTTGTTTTATCTAAAACATCACAAATTACCAATTTCAAATGTACAAGAGTAGAAAACATTTTCTCTTACATTTGGAAAGTGTTTTAAACCTTCTTTAAGACATGTCACTCAAATTACAATCTTAAAGTATAACTATAAGAATTGGTTTTGGAACGAAGTATGAATCATCTTCTTGATTTAACCATTTCAACAGTTCATAACTTCTCTTCTTAACTATCAGAATGAACTTAGACGATGAATTGTGATAAGGTCTCAAAATCATTAAGATGATCTTAAAACATGTTACTAAAGTACTCTCCTATCTTTTCAGATTTGAGAAACTTTTATCCTTCTGTCTAATTTGATCCTTCTTATTCGTTATGTCATACATTGAAACTTTTCCAATGTCTCAGAATTATACTTAAGCTTGTAAGTATAATCAAATTTACTAAACCTTAGTAAATCATGACAAATAGTCTTATCCATCTTTTGTGGTGGACTTTGACAAGTGCACAAGAAAGTGTACTTGATCCCTTAGTCCTTCTCTTGAGTCACATATACATGTGAACACGGAACTAGTCTTAATTTTCCAAAGTCGAAAATTCTCCTACATCACACTAAACACCTTGTATGATTCCAAGTTTCGGTCCAATTGAAACTTGGGTGATGAGAATCTTTCCTTGTTTGGTAAATTTAGACACTACCACAAATGAAAGAATCAAATTCATATTTCCAATATTGCTATAAATATACAAACATCACGTTTTCATGAATGCCATTGTAAGGAGATAAAAGTAAAGTAAAAAAAACTTTTATTATTTTAAAATGCGGAAAAACTTTTCCTTACAATGCAACTTGAAAATGAAAACTATGCTATTACATGTTTCCTAGCAATCTATCATAACTCCTAAGAAGTAGCTCAAGAATTCAATCTTCAACCAAGCGAAAGAAATCCATCTTCGCGATCAAATTCAACATACTCTTTCTATAAGTTTCCTTCCCTTTGCTTGATCCTGCTAAATATCAAAATGCAACTGAGTCACATTTTGTATTAAGAATCATCAACTGGGAACTTAACAGAGTTAGATAGTGGACTTTCCTGAAGTAGAGTCAAACTTTTGACTTTAAAATCCTTAGGTAAATTTGGAAGCTTCGCAAACAGTTCCCCTTCCTTTGGCAATTTTAACAAATGGACCTTTTGGTAATGGTACATGGGACTATCACAGACTTAGTTTTTCTCTTTACCATTTGGTCAACCGAGTTGACTATCACAAACTTAGTTTGGTCAACCGAGTTGACCTTTTGGTAATGGTACATGAGACTATCACAGACTTAGTTTTTCTCTTTACCATTTGGTCAACCGAGTTGACTATTGTCGATCCCTTTCCATTGGGAAGAGAATGCTTTTTCTGGATTTCCAGTGTCATCATTGTCAATGTCCATAAAGTTTTGGGAAGTCGATCTTCTAATCAAATTTGCTTTACTAGCCTTCCAAATCATTGCTGATTCAGCAGTACCAAGCAAATTGATAAGATCATTAAGAGTCTTGTCAAAGTCTGTTTCATAGGAGTCCCAAAGGAACTCACTATATGACTTAGAAAATGATTGAACCACCAACTTTCTCATGACTTTGACACCCAACTCTCCCGGCTTGTCAGTATGTGACTTCATCTCCAAGATGTGATCACACCTAGACCTTGCCTTGCCAATAGGGATTGAGTGACCTTGAACTTGTTGGTTAGGGAGAATAATTGGAGGAGGTGGAGGAAGTAAAGTTCCAAGAGATTTGGGAAGATCATAGACGTCTGAACTAGACATCTACAATGGGAGAAATTCAAGTAAAGTTGATTTAAGTCCTTAATATAACACCCAATATGAAATATTAAGGCTAGGACCCAACAGACTATTTTATAACTTGGAAGAGGGATGTCGTAATTCAAGCTATAAAATATTTGAAGTTTGGTGAATGACGATTCACCAATTTCCACCAAGATAAACGAAATGTATTATTAGGTTTAAATTGGTTTTGAAACTCCTAGATTCTTTTGAGATTCATTTGAACTTTTCAATGGAATGTTTCAATCTCGAGTGTGCCCTTCAGGTTTTGTGACTGGGATGCCGCGGATCACAAAACAAGGTGTGAATAACCATGTAAATATACTTCGTACCCTTAATATTTACCCCTCAATCGATGTGCCGGTTAACCACACATGCTCCGCCGATAATATGATAAACATTAAGTTACCCTTTGCCTACCTTGTTAAATCAAGCTAGTGTGTCGGTTAACCACACACGCTCCACTAACTGACTTAAGTAAAGTGCAAAGTATAATTCCATGGGTTAGCACCAAATTCACATTTTCGTATGTAACTAAGATTGGGTATTAATAAGAGTTTAGTTACTTAGTATTTATCATTAATACTTTTAATGAAAGGAGAATTATAGTCATTGTCCTACCCGTTCGGCTAACGACCCTCCACCGGTCAAGGAAGCGGTGGGTGAGATTGGAGACCCATTAAACTGCCATTTTATAGGCAGTAACCTTATACCTCCTTATAGACCGGCATCGTGAATGAGACCTACTAATGGTAAGACGACTTTACTCTTATATATATATATATATATATATATATATATATATATATATATATATATATATATATAAATATTATTAACTTATAATATTATAAAGTATAAGGGTTGAATTTTAACTTTTAAAATTGTAAGGGCTTAACTTGGAATTAAAGTATTCATAAGTGAAAACTTTACAAATTCAAAAACCTGAGGGCAAGTTTTCAAAATATTCAAAACTAATTAATTCCATAACTTATGTGTTTAAAGTAGTTTTAATTAAAAAATCTTCAAGTTCCATAACTTGATGACAAGTTATGGAAGACTTTAAACTATTAAAGAATGTAACTCTTCTTCTTTGTAACTTAGGGGACTAATTAAGGTTACACATTTTAATGATTTAATGAAGTGACTCTTGAACCTCCATAACTTGAGGACAAGTTATGGAGTCATAAAACCATTTAATGAGGACAAGACTCTTGATTTTGTAACCGTTGCCAACTTTTATGAGTTTTAAGAAACTTTAATGTGACTTTTCTTGTAACTTGAGGACAAGTTACATAAACACATTTTATAATCAATTCTAAGATTAAAATGGATCAAAGACACATAATCAATCAACCTTTTCTATTAATCTAAGCAACTCATATGAACAAGATAATTGGAATCAAACTTTTTCATGTAATTAGCATAACACAGAAACTAATACAAAACATGAATTTATTAAGAATTATCTTTGAAATTGGATTAGTATGAACATTACCACATCAAAAATAAGTTTATAAGTCCAAAAACAACTTAGGGTAATTTTCCTAGTCCAATTCCAGCCAAAATAGTCGAATATATGTTGTCTGGGGGTCCAACTCGTCGAGTGCATGAACAAACTCGACGAGTTGGATGCTTTTTGTCTTGGACTCGGCGAGTCCATTAGTGGACTCGGCGATTCTATTGTACAGACAATACCAAAATTTGATTTTTAAGCAGTTTAAGCAAGTATAACAAGAAAACAAGTCTAGGCTATGATACCACTGTTGGGTTTTGAGCATTCTAACACTCCTATGGTGTACATGCAACCCTATAAACCTTGGATCTATGTTTTCTCTATTATACATGCAAATATTAAATATTCCAAGGTTTCATCCTAACTAGCATATTATGAAGCACCTATACTACAAAGTTCTAGTTAGATGACATACCTTTTGATGTATCTTGATGTCTTCAAGCTTTAAGATCTTAGCCCCAATAGTGTGGAAGCCTCAAGTGGAATCAGAAATCACCAAAATACCTTGGAAGAACTTGAGAGAATATGTATTCACACTAAAATCGGCCCACTCTTATGTCCTTATACACTAGTGCGATTTCTTGTGCCAAAGGTCTCTTTATATAATATGGAGGATTAGGGTTACATCCATGTAAACCCTAATACCCATGACATTTGATTTCAAGGATCCATGTAAACCCTAATACCCAGTAAAGGTATGAAGTTTTAGTTTATATCAGAGTTATATCCCTAACATGAAACCATTCTAGTACTTGTTACATTTTACCAGTTACGGATTCTATTAACTGATTAACTAGAATGATTAAACCTCAACTAGGTGATCAGACTAACAAGAATTAAAAACCAAACGTTCATTAAGTTCAAAACGGAAACAACTAGATAGAAGCACACAATGAAAACCGAATCTAATAACTGGTCACATGGAAAGTACTAGTCTACTACAAAACTGAAAACTAGGGTTTTAGCTAGAAATGGCTAAAAACAAATTAAAACTATTAAAAAGAGAAATGAATTGATTAATTTTTCTAAACTAAGTGTTGGAGATGATTCACATCCTTCAGATCTTTAGAAAGTGTTGAAAATTATCATAAATCGCCTTCAGAAGGGTTTTTTGTCGTTTGGAACCATCTAACCTTCGAATCTGATCAGGAGTGTTGTATTTATATGCAAGCAGGAATCTTCCGGAGAAAGAAAGTAGAATATTTGATCGTAGATATAGCAAATACAATCGCAGATTTGACCAAAATATCACGAACTGTCATTTAATGAAATACGATGTTATTTCTGGCACTTTTCGAACTTCGAAGAGAAAATGTGATCATATATGTTAAGAGACCTCTGGTGTGAAAAAAAGTTTGTGATGCTGAACTGGACTTCCGATAAGACAATCGGAAATACCTTTTTCTCATATTACTCTCTCGATACATAATCTAATGTTTTGAAAACAAAATTTCTTATATCGAATTCAAAGTGCCATGCTATTATTAGTTAATATTCATATTTCATATGGTGAAGGCATAGTCTTCTTTTTTCTCTCAAATAAAAGCCTCATTGGCGCCAAGCGTGAGGGAATGCTAGACGTTTGGTAATTTCTCCTCCGACCAGGATAAAATATCTCATTAAAGCGGCTGATCCCATGCATATTGTATGTACATCTGGTTGCACAAATTGCATAGTATCATAAAGAGCCACCCCCGATATTACCCATCCTCCAGGAGAGTTTATAAACAAATACAGATCTTTGGTATCATCCTCGATACTGAGATATATCATGAGACCAATAAGTTGATTCGAGATCTCGATATCAACCTATTGACCTAAAAAAGTAATCTTTCTCGATAAATTCGGTTGATTAAGGTCAAATCCCGTCAAAACCGTACAAGCGTCTTTTGATGAATATGGTTCAAAAAAAAAAAAAAGAATCAATGTGTAGATTCCAATACTTATTATTTTTTCATAGCAAGTTCCTTCTAACTTATAAAAAAGTATTTTCTTTTATTTTCACTAAACACGAGTTTGTCTTCCTTTCCTTATTAACGTATAATATCAAAAAAGAATTCATTAAACTTATCCAGTTAACTTCTCATTGATGGATTCTTTCATCGCGATTCAATCCAAATCACAATGTTATTTTCTTGTTCTTAAATGCGCCTCTTTAATCTTTTTAGGTTTATGCTCTACTCCGGGTAAAGATCCGCCCGATTTTGATTTGCACATATAGTACAAATGCTCCCATTACCACTTCTTTTTCTTATGCCTTTTTTTTAATTCACGCATTCCGTAAAATAGTTGACGGCTTCATGCATATTACTCGATTGATTAACAGAAGAGTTTGAAATAACTTCTACTTACAAAAAAGGATTTCTTTCAAATCAAATAAAAATAGGAATCCTTTATTATATAAAATAGATATATTATCACTTGTTTTTTTTAAATGGAGCATGGATACTTCAATGTAGTAGTCCAATTAAGCCAACCATAAATTCTTCTAATTGATAATAGTAATTTGAATCCCCCCCCCCCCCCAAAAAAAAAATGGATCTAATTGCACTTCACGCTCCAATTTTTTGATGATTCAATTAATCTTTCGTGGACGAAACAGAGGATATCTCGATTGGGGAGAAAACGGGGAAATCCGATATGACCCAATATATCTGACAAGTCGCACTATATGTCAACCTAAGATGCATCTTCCTCTCCAGGACTTGAAAAGGTACTTTTCGAACACCAATAGGCATTAAATGAAAGAAAAAAGAACTCAGTAGTAGATTTTACTTTGATGTGGAAACGTACCAAAGCTTTTATTATCTTTATAATTATCTTTATAATATTGTACTTTATCCTAATCATATTTTATTATCATATTTTATTCATAAATTAGAAAATTTTATAAAGAAAGTCAGAAAAAATAAGGGAAAATTATTACGAATAATGTCCTTTAATGATGAACAAGTATGGGCACATTGCTCATATAAAATGGCATTAACCTCCCCATTGCGTATTGGTACTTATCGAGTATAGAATAAATTTGCTTCTCTTTGTTCCTACGAACAAAATTGTTCCATTATTACCAACATAATAGAACAAATATGAACCCTTGCGTCGAAATAATCCACTAAAGAGGGGGTCCATAACATAGTCATAGTATATTTCCAATGCAATAAAGTTACGTAGTGTCTTTTTTCTTTCATAAAGGGGTATTTCCATGGGTTTCACTTGGTATTGTGTTCATATCGTTGTATTGAATGATCCCGGACGGTTGCTTTCTGTTCATATAATGCATACAACTTTGGTTGCTGGTTGGGCCGGTTCTATGACCCTATATGAATTAGCAGTTTTTGATCCATCTAACCCTGTTCTTGATCCAATGTGAAGACAGGGTATGTTTGTTATACCCTTCATGACTCGTTTAGGAATAACCAATTCATGGGGTGGTTGGAGTATCATGGGGGGGGACTATAACCAATCTGGGTATTTGGAGTTACGAAGGTGTAGCCGGAGCACATATTGTGTTTTCTGGGTTGTGCTTTTTGGCAGCTATCTGGCATTGGGTGTATTGGGATCTAGAAATACTTTCTGATGAACATACAGGAAAACCTTCTTTAGATTTACCCAAGATCTTTGGAATACATTTATTTCTTGCAGGTGTGGCTTGCTTTGGTTTTGGTGCATTTCACGTAACAGGTTTGTATGGTCCTGGCATATGGGTGTCCGATCCTTATGGACTAACAGGAAAAGTACAAGCTGTAAATCCATCGTGGGGTGTGGAGGGTTTTGATCCTTTTGTTCCGGGAGGAATAGCCTCTCATCATATTGCGGCAGGGAATTTGGGCATATTAGCAGGCCTATTCCATCTTAGTGTCCGCCCGCTCCAACGTCTATACAAAGGATTACGTATGGGAAATACTGAAATTGTCCTTTCCAGTAGTATCACTGCTTTCTTTTTGCAACTTTTGTTGTTGCCGGAACTATGTGGTATGGTTCAGCGACTACCCCCATCGAATTATTTGGGCCTACTTGTTATCAATGGGATCAAGGGTACTTCCAACAAGAAATATATAGAAGAGTTAGTGCTGAGTTAGCTGAAAATCAAAGTTTATCAGAAGCTTGGTCTAAAATTCTTGAAAAATTAGCCTTTTATGATTACATCGGAAATAATCTGGCAAAAGGTGGATTATTCTGGGCGGGCTTAATGGATAACGAGGATGGAATAGTGGTTGGATGGTTAGGACATCATATTTTTAGAGATAAAGAAAGGCGTGAACTTTTTGTACGTCGTATGCCTACGTTTTTTGAAACATTTCCGGTCGTTTTGGTAGACGGAGATGGGATTGTTAGAGCCGATGTTCCTTTTCGAAGGGCAGAATCTAAGTATAGTGTCGAACAAGTAGGTGTAACTGTTGAGTTCTACGGTGGTGAACTCAATGGAGTCAGTTATAGTGATCCTGTTACTGTGAAAAAATATGTTAGACGCGCTCAATTGGGGGAAAATTTTGAATTAGATCGTGCTACTTTGAAATCCGATGGTGCTTTTTGTAGCAGTCCGAGGGGTTGGTTTACTTTTGGACATGCTTCATTTGCTTTGCTCTTCTTCTTCGGACACATTTGGCATGGTGCCCGAACCTTGTTTAGAGATGTTTTTGCTGGTATTGACCAGATTTGGATGCTCAAGTAGAATTTGGAGCATTCCAAAAACTTGGAGATCCAACTACAAGAAGACAAATAGGCTGATATAACATTTCTTTGGTGTCTTTCGAATATATTTTATTTTTTTGATATAGGGTACCAATCTTGATTTGCATCGTCATTTTTTTGTTACTCTTGCTCTTTCTTTATTCGGGATATGATCCCCCAAAAAAGAAACAAAAAATAAACAGGTATGGAAGTTATAATTGTAAACCACGATCGAATCTATGGAAGCATTGGTTTATACATTCCTCTTAGTCTCGACTCTAGGGATAATTTTTTTCGCTATCTTTTTTAGAGAACCTCCAAAAGTTCCAACTAAAAAATAAAAAAATGAAATGATTTTTCATTATCACAATTGAAGTAATGAGCCTCCCAATATTGGGAGGCTCATTACTTTAGTTAGTCCCCGTGCTCCTCGAATGGATCTCTTAGTTGTTGAGAAGGTTGCCTAAAAGCGGTATATAAGGCGTACCTAGTAAAACTTACAAGTAAACCAGATATAAAGATAGTGACTAGGGTTGCTGTTTCCATTATTATATAATTTCAAGACCACAAAGGATCTATGATAAGATTGTTTATTTACAATGAGATGGTATACAAAGGCAACAGATTTCAATGAATACAATAAGATTTATGGCTACACAAACTGTTGAGAACGGTGCTAGATCTGGTCCAAGACGAACTAATGAATTCGGAATATGGTAAAGTAGCTCCTGGGTGGGGAACGACCCCTTTGATGGGTGTCGCAATGGCTCTATTTGCGGTATTTCTATCTATTATTTTGGAGATTTATAATTCTTCCGTTTTATTGGATGGAATTTCAATGAATTAGATCTATAAGAACCCACAAGTCCTAGCTTTTCAATAAAAAATGAATCATTTAGAGCTAAGATTTCTAGCTCATTCTATTTTGGTAGTTCGACCGTGGAATTTCTTTGTTTCTGTATTTCTGGAATATGAGTGTGTGAGTTGTTATAATTGATCCTATTAATATTACAGAGAATGGGGTCTGTCATCTTGATAGAGATGGTTCTACTTCGTCGGATATTTATTATAGTATCTGGAACACGGAATATATGAAATCGATTAAGAAATATTTGAACTATGATTCATACTTAATATTAAAACCTCGCGGCCGGACTCCAAAAAAATTTCAAACAATTAGAATTTCTAAAAATAAATCGAAAATGTTTCTTCTTTCAAATGCCTATTTATGCTTAGTTTGACTCAAAGACAAATATTTCTTCATATTTTTGGTAATTATCTATTCGTGGAATAAGTGATGATCCGATGGTTCTTACTCTGGGAATCTTTGGGCTTAACTTAGTATTTTTATTGAATCATCATGGTTATAGTATGAATCCGGGGGTTTAATCGATTCATAGGGTCTTAACAAGAGAATTCCTATCAATAATCAAGAAAACAAATAATAATCATTATATACAAAAACAAATAAAAGAAGACAAATAAGCTGATATAACATTTCTTTGGTGTCTTTCGAATCTATTTTATTTTTTGATATAGGGTACCAATCTTGATTTGCATCGTCATTTTCTTGTTACTCTTGCTCTTTCTTTATTCGGGATATGATCCCCCAAAAAAGAAACAAAAAATAAACAGGTATGGAAGCTATAATTGTAAACCACGATCGAATCTATGGTCATACAATTTAATAAACGAGTTACACCAAAATTTTAAAAAACGACGAAAAGAACAAGGCATAATACAAGGGCTGGGACGCTAGCTACGAACAAGAAAATATAAACATATAGATTTTTTAAATCGTTCGACACGAACTTTAGAAACTTTGAAACAGTCTAATTTAAATAATTCTAATTCTGATATTGTTAAAAAAATTAATAATAAAGATTTAGGTTTTATAAGTTATTTGGAAGAACCAAATTTTCGTCGATCCGTAATCAAATGATTTATGCGCGCTCAAAGGCGTAAATTGGTTATTTGGGGACCGTATCAAGGAAATCCTCATTCCTCGCTTTTTTGAAAAAAAAAGCAAGATTTCCCTTTTTCTATATCCGACCTAATCAAACTTTTTTTAAATATTAAAGATCGGTTAGGTAAAAAGTCAAAATTTTAAATTTTAAATAAACAATCCCCCCAAAAAGAAACAAACAGGAAGACGTAATGGAATTCTGGGAGACCATTCCACATGGACACAAAACAAGAAGTATTCTGTTAATATAGCTCAATCAACTTTTAGAAAATATATTAAATTACCTTTATTGGTAATAGCTAAGAATATTGTCCGTATTTTATTACGGCGATCACCGGAATAGGATGAGGATTTCCAAGATTGGAATAGATAAATTTATCTAAAATGCAGCTCTAACGGTCTTCAATTCTGCAAAACAAAATTTCTTAAAAATTGGTTAAGCGGAGGTTTTAAGATAAAAATCTTATATCCTTTTCATTTGAAACCTTGGCACAGATCTATGCTAAGACTCTATGATTCTGATAGAGATCTAAAGCAACAAGAGGATTTTGATTCTTGTTTTTTAACAATTTTGGGAATGGAAACGGAACATCCTTTTGGTCTTCCTCGAAAAACACCTTCCTTTTTTGAACCCATTTTTAAAGATATAGACTATAAAGTCGAAATTAGAAAATTAAATTTTAGAGTTCGAAGAATTTAAAAAAAAAAAAGAAAGAAAGAAGCAAAAGCATTTTTCTTTATAAAATAAAAAATAAAAGAACTTTTAAAAGGAAATAAAATTTCATTATTTCTACCGAGAGAAATATATGAATCAAGTAAAACTCAAACAGAAAAGGATTCCATAATCAGCAATCGGATAATTCATGAATCACTTAGTCAAATTCGATCTATAGGTTGGGCAAATTATTCAAAGGCAAAAGAAGAAATGAAACATAGGATTGATAGAAGAAAGACAATCAGAAATGAAATAGAAATAATGAAAAAAAAAATAAAATTAATAATGCATAATCATCCCAAAAAATTTTGAAAATATTAAAAATAAAAAATATTGAATTATTAGTTAATTTTTTCATTGAAAAAATATACATATGGATCTTTCTATGTATCATTAATATGTGCGGAATCCCTCTACAACTTTTTATCTAATCAACAAAAAAATTATTGATAATAATAAATACATTAACAATAATGAAACAAATCAAGAAATGATTAATAAAACAAAACAAAATAAAATTGAATTTATTTTGTCTATGACTATAAAAAGGGCTTTTGATAATCTTAGAAATAGTAAGCGGAAGTCATATATTTTTTTAGATTTATCTTACTTGTCACAAAAATATGTATTTTCAAATTATCGCAAACGCAAATTATTAACTTCAATAAGTTATGATCAATTCTTCAATATAATGGACCGTCTTTTTGTCTTAAGACTGAAATAAATGATTTTTTTTGGAAGACAAGGCATATTTCATTCCGAATTAAGACATAATAAACTTCCAAATTATGAAATGAATCCATGGAAAAACTGGTTAAAAGGTCATTATCAATACGATTTATCTCATATTACATCGTCTAGATTAATCTCCCCAAAAATGGCGAAATAGAATCAACCAATGTCAGACGTCTCAAAATAAAGATTTAAACAAATGTTATTCCTATGAAAAAGACCAATTATTTGATTAAAAAAAAACAAAATGATTAAAAAAAACAAAATTCGAAAGTCTATTTATTACCAAATAAAGAGGATGATTTAAAAAAAAAACTATATATATATGATCTTTTATCATATAAATATATTCATTTTCAAACTAAAAATAACTACTATATTTATAGATCATCATTAGAAACAAATAATAACCAAGAAAATTCCACCAGAAATAAAGAAATTTTTTTTAGCAGACTCAAGAATATTCCTAGTAAGAATTATTTAGGAAAAAACGATATTATATATATGGAAAAAAATAAAGATAGACAATTTTTGTATAAAATTAATAAAAATATTAAGGTTGAACCTAATAAGGACCAAATAAAGGATAAAAATAAGGACCAAATAAAGGATAAAATTCATAATAATGGTCTTTTTTTATCTTCCGATTGATTCAAATTTGGAAATAAATTACAAAAAGGTATTTTTTTTATTGGATGAGAATGAATGGAAAAATCTTAATCTTAAATTGCCTCATATCGAATCCGAAAGTTTTTTTCTTTTCAAAGTTTGTGAGACTTTATCATAAATTTAAAGAGAAACCTTGGTTTATTCCAAGCAAATTACTTCTTTTTGATTTGAATATCAATTACAATTTTAGTGAAAATGAAAATATCAACGGAAAGCAAGAAGATGATTTTTTCAAATTTAGACCATCAAATTCAAAACAAAATTTTGAATTAAATAATCAAAACAATATTGAAGAATACTTTTTAGAATCCACCGAAAAACTAAAAATCTTCCTTAAAGGAATATTAATTCTGGAACCTGCCTGCCTATCTCTAAAAAATGACAGACAATTTTTTATTTATCAATTCATAGGTATTTCATTGGTTCATAAAAGTAAGTATTAAATTAATCAAAGATACAAAAAACAAGAAAATGTTGCTAAAAATATAGACAAAAAATTCTGATTTGCTTGTTCCTAGAAAACATTTATCGTCTAGACGCCATAGAGAATTAAGAATTCTCATTTCTTTTAATTTGAATTTAAAGAATAACATTGGTGTGGATGGAAACACATTAGTTTACAACGATAACAAGATTAAATAATGGAGTTAATTTTTGGATGAAATTATTTTATGGTAAAAAATTATTTTATGGTAAAAAATTCATTTATTTCAATTATTTTTCAAGAACAAGAAGAAAACAAAGAAAACAGAGGATCTGTTGAATTTCAAGTAGTAAATTTCACCAATAAGATACGTAAAATTACTTCACATTTGGAATTGCACAAAAAAGACTATTTATCTCAGAGAGGTCTGCGGAAAATTCAGGGAAAACGTCAACGATTGCTAGCTTATTTGTCAAAAAAAAATAGAGCGTGTTATAAAGAGTTAATAGGCCAGTTGAATATTTGAGAGAGAAAAACTCGTTAATTTGAAGAGTTAGTTTGAATTATCGCTTAAAGTTTGATGAACTTCTTTTCGCTTTCAGCAATTCATGGAAGAATGAATCAGGAAAAACCTATGACTGGACCAGCTACAAGAAAAGATCTCATGATAGTCAATATGGGACCTCACCACCCATCAATGCATGGTGTTCTTCGACTCATTGTTACTCTAGATGGTGAAGATGTTATTGACTGTGAACCAATATTGGGTTATTTACACAGAGGTATGGAAAAAATTGCAGAAAATCGAACAATTATACAATATTTGCCTTATGTAACACGTTGGGATTATTTAGCTACTATGTTCACAGAAGCAATAACTATAAATGCACCAGAGCAATTAGGCAATATTCACGTCCCTAAAAGGCCCAGTTATATCAGAGTCATTATGTTGGAGTTATGTCGTATAGCTTTGCATTTGTTATGGCTTGGCCCTTTTATGGCAGATATTGGGGCGCAGACTCGTTTATTCTATATTTTTCGAGAAAGAGAATTGATATATGATCTATTCGAAGTTGTCACCGGTATGCGAATGATGCACAATTTTTTTGCGTATTGGTGGAATCGCTGCTGATTTACCTCATGGGTGGATAGATAAATGCTTGGATTTTTGCGATAATTTTTTAACAGGAATTGCTGAATATCAGAAGCTTATTACACAGAATCCCATTTTTTAGAACGAGTTGAAGGAGTAGGCATTATTGGTGGAGAGGAAGCAATAAATTGGGGTTTGTCGGGACCCATGCTACGAGCTTCCGGAATACAACGGGATCTTCGTAAAGTTGATCATTACGAGTGTTACGACAAATTTGATTGGAAAGTCCAATGGCAAAAAGAAGGGGATTCATTAGCTCGTTATTTAGTACGAATCAGTGAAATGACAAAATCCATAAAAATTATTCAACAGGCCCTAGAAGGAATTCCGGGAGGGCCCTATGAAAATTTAGAAATCCGCCGCTTTGATCAAGTAAAAGATATTGTATGGAATGAGTTTGATTATGGATTCATTAGTAAAAAACCTTCTCCGACTTTTGAATTGTCGAAGCAAGAACTTTATGCGAGAGTCGAAACACCAAAGGGAGAATTAGGAATTTTCTGATAGGAGATAAGGGTGTTTTTCCTTGGCGCTATAAAATTCGCCCACCGGGGTTTATTTATTTGCATTGCAAATTCTTCCTCAGTTAGTTAAAAGAATGAAATTGGCTGATATTATGATGATACTAGGTAGTATAGATATCATTATGGGAGAAGTTGATCGTTAAAATGATAATTGATACAACAGAAGTACAAGCTATTAATTCTTTTTCTATATTGGAATCCTTAAAAGAGGTCTATGCGATCATATGGATGCTTATTCCTATTTTTACTCTTGTATTAGGAATCACAATAGGTGTACTAGTAATTGTTTGGTTAGAAAGAGAAATATCTGCGGGTATACAACAACGTATTGGTCCTGAATACGCAGGACCTTTGGGAATTCTCCAAGCTCTAGCAGATGGTACCAAATTACTTTTCAAAGAGAATCTTCTTCCATCTAGAGGAGATACTCGTTTATTCAGTATTCGACCATCTATAGCAGTTATACCCATTTTATTAAGTTATTTAGTAATTCCTTTTAGTTATCACCTTGTTCTAGCCGATCTCAGTATCGGTATTTTTTTTTTATGGATTGCTATTTCAAGCATTGCTTCTGTCGGCCTTCTTATGTCAGGATATGGCTCAAATAATAAATATTCTTTTTTAGGTGGTCTACGAGCTGCTGCTCAATCAGTTAGTTACGAAATACCATTAACTCTATGTGTGTTATCAATATCTCTACGTGTGATTCATTAAGACATAAATTGCCCCTACTTCTTTTCTTTCTAGGAAAGAAGTTTCATGATTTGAATATCTATTTTCGTTTTTTATTCATTATTCGGGGGTTGATGAAGAAAACCAGATAGTTATATGAGTGAAAGAAACGTCTTATCAATTTGCAGTAAAAGATTGAATCTCATTTCCTAAGTACAAGAGTTAAGAAAAGTAAACATAAGTATTAGAGACTGTTTACCCCAAGATTAATTGATTAGTGATCATAACTTGATGCGGGTTTAAAAGATCAACTTTATGGGGTTTTTACTATCTATTACCATATGTATTACCCTAAAGTAGATTGATAAAAATGAGTGGATAGCTAGGAACACTAAGGTATACAAAGGATTCGTAATAGAGATTATGTAAGTCTATTTTTCTCTAGATAAAAAGAATTCTATTTGGGGCTTTAAATTGGTAGAAATGATCAAGGAGTACTTCCCATGATTCCGATCCAGAGTATACTTCTATTCACCGATTAAGTAAATAACTATCAAGAACGAAGTAATCCTTTAACTTTATTTAACGTCCCCCTTTTTGAGAAAGGAGAATAGGAACGAAAAAACTCGAGAGACTTAATGGAATTGCACTAGAAAAAAATAACTTTTTTCTTTCTCAATATAGAGATAGAATGCTTGTCATAATTTGTGAACTAATGCAACGTCTAATTTGATTTCGTAATTAAAAACATTAGGTTGAAATATCTATGGATATTGCTACAAGAAACATTTTATTCAAGGATTAAGTTATTACTCAACAAAGAAGAATTTGAATTATTAAAAGATAAGATGAATTCAGAAGCACTTTATTATAAATATAGCAAACAGAATTCTAGTGTCTAATGGGGACCTTACAATGGATTTGATTTTCTCTCTATATTTCCTAGAAACATATCAAGAAAAATAATAATGGACGGGTCCTTAGATTTATTTGTGACCTTTGAGGAGCCGTATGAGATGAAAATCTCATGTACGGTTCTGGAATAGGGATGGGAACAGTGATGTTATCATCCACTATGATTATCTAACAGTTCAAGTACAGTTGATATAGTTGAAGCGCAGTAAAAATATGGTTTTTGGGGATGGAATTTATGATGTCAACCTATAGGCTTTCTAGTTTTTCTAATTTCTTCCCTAGCCGAGTGTGAACGATTACCCTTTGATTTACCAGAAGCAGAAGAAGAATTAGTAGCAGGTTATCAAACCGAATATTCTAGTATAAAATTTGGTTTATTTTACGTTGCTTCATATTTAAATCTACTAGTTTCTTCATTATTTGTAACAGTTCTTTACTTGGGGGGTTGGAATCTTTCTATTTCGTACATATTTGTTCCCGAGGTTTTTGAAATTACTAAAAGGCGTAGAGTCTTTGGAACAATAAATGGTATCTTTATTACATTAGCTAAAACTTATTTGTTCTTGTTCATTCCTGTCACAACAAGATGGACTTTACCGAGACTGAGAATGGATCAATTATTAAATCTTAGATGGAAATTTCTTTTACCTACTTCTCTAGGTAATATATTATTAACAACTTGTTCCCAACTTATTTCACTGTAAAAAAAATACTTCTATATTCATATTCACGACTTGTCTCAAACAAGAGAAAGAAACAAGTATCCTATTTTTTTTTTATAGATATTCACGATATGTTCCCTATGGTAACTGAGTTCATGAATTATGGCCAACAAACAGTACGAGCCGCAAGGTATATTGGTCAAGGTCTCATGATTACCTTATCAGACACGAATCGTTTACCTGTAACTATTCAATACCCCTACGAAAAATTGATCACATCCGAGCGTTTCCGCGGACGAATCCACTTTGAATTTGATAAATGCATTGCTTGTGAAGTATGTGT